>NW_026089624.1:21381556-21392231 GCF_024586455.1 Bactrocera neohumeralis | reverse complement strand
ATTCGATTTGATATACACATAGCCCATAAAGTCTGCGTTCACCGGACACATTTTTTTAAGAGAAGTAAAAACTCAATATTAATAAATAAATCTGTTTAAATTTTTTACATGTATTTCTTCTTTATATTCTTCAGTTCAAAATACAAAAACAAAAATGTATATTCCTATTTTCATTTTTGAGATAACGGGATTTTAGTGTAACAACAAGTAAACATAGGCACCACAAAGTCTGCGTTCAGTTTGCTTAAATTAGTTACAAAAGCATTAAGAATTATAAAAAAAATTAAGTTCAATATTTTGTTGGATAGCCACGTTGTTTTAAAACCTCTCGCAATCGATTTGGCATTGATCTTACCAACTTATCTGTTTCCTCAGCTGTAATCCGGGACCATTCTGCCTGCATAACACTTCGTTAAGCCTCTTTACTAGTTATCGTATGCTGACGAATTCTTTTTTCTAACAGATCCCATAGATGCTCAATAGGATTGAGGTCAGGTGATTGAGGGGGCGTTTTAAGCTGTCTAGGAGCATTGTATAAGAGCCAAAGTCTGACAATTTCAGCAGTATGTTTCGGATCATTATCTTGTTGGAACCAAAACGTCGAAGATAATCCAAGATTCTCTGCACTTTGTTTCAAATTATTTTTTAGAATGGTCAAATAACCCCATTTATCCATTGTAGATTCAATAAATTCAAGCTGACCCACACCACCAGCCGCCATGCAACCCCACACCATAATACCACCACCACCGTGTTTCACTGTACCAACAAGATTTTGTTTTTCAAGAGCAGTTCCTGATTTACGCCACACAATTTGTCGACCTTTTATGCCAAATATACAAAATTTACTTTCATCCGAAAATATCACTTGATTCCAGAATTCCGGAGACTTATTTATATGATTATGAGCAAATTCAATGCGCTTTCGCCTGTTCTTCTTCTTCTTAATTGGCGTAGAAACCGCTTAAGCGATTATAGCCGAGTTAACAACAGCGCGTCAGTCGTTTCTTCTTCTCGCTGCGTGGCGCCAATTGGATATTCCAAGCGAAGCCAGGTCCTTCTCCACTTGGTCCTTCCAACGGAGTGGAGGTCTTCCTCTTCCTCTGCTTCCCCCGGCGGGTACTGCGTCGAATATTTTCAGAGCTGGAGTGTTTTCGTCCATCCGGACAACATGACCTAGCCAGCGTAGCCGCTGTCTTTTAATTCGCTGAACTATGTCGATGTCGTCGTATATCTCGTACAGCTCATCGTTCCATCGAATGCGGTATTCGCCGTGGCTAACGCGCAAAGGACCATAAATCTTTCGCAGAACTTTTCTCTCGAAAACTCGCAACGTCGACTCATCCGTTGTTGACATCGTCCAAGAGTCTGCACCATACAGCAGGACGGGAATTATGAGTGACTTATAGAGTTTGGTTTTTGTTTGTCGAGAGAGGACTTTGCTTCTCAATTGCCTACTCAGTCTCAAGTAGCACCTGTTGGCAAGAGTTATCCTGCGTTGGATTTCTAGGCCGACATTGTTGGTGGTGTTTACGCTGGTTCCAAGATAGACGAAATTATCTACGACTTCAAAGTTATGACTGTCAACAGTGACGTGAGTGCCAAGTCGCGAATGCGACGACTGTTTGTTTGATGACAGGAGATACTTCGTCTTGCCCTCGTTCACTGCCAGACCCATTTTCTGTGCTTCCTTGTCCAGCCTGGAGAAAGCAGAACTAACGGCGCGGGTGTTGAGGCCGATGATATCAATATCATCGGCATACGCCAACAGCTGTACACTCTTATAGAAGATGGTACCTTCTCTATTTAGTTCTGCGGCTCGAACTATTTTCTCCAAAAGCAGGTTGAAAAAGTCGCACGATAGGGAATCGCCTTGTCTGAAACCTCGTTTGGTATCGAACGGCTCGGAGAGGTCCTTCCCGATCCTGACGGAGCTTTTGGTGTTACTCAACGTCAGTTTACACAGCCGTATTAGTTTTGCGGGGATACCAAATTCAGACATCGCGGCATAAAGGCAGCTCCTTTTCGTGCTGTCGAAAGCAGCTTTGAAATCGACGAAGAGGTGGTGTGTGTCGATTCTCCTTTCACGGGTCTTTTCCAAGATTTGGCGCATGGTGAATATCTGGTCGGTTGTTGATTTGCCAGGTCTGAAGCCACACTGATAAGGTCCAATCAGTTTGTTGACGGTGGGCTTTAATCTTTCACACAATACGCTCGATAGAACCTTATATGCGATGTTGAGGAGGCTAATCCCACGGTAGTTGGCGCAGATTGTGGGGTCTCCTTTTTTATGGATTGGGCATAGCACACTTAAATTCCAATCGTTGGGCATGCTTTCGTCCGACCATATTTTACAAAGAAGCTGATGCATGCACCTTATCAGTTCTTCGCCGCCGTGTTTGAATAGCTCGGCCGGCAATCCGTCGGCCCCTGCCGCTTTGTTGTTCTTCAGGCGGGCAATTGCTATTCGAACTTCTTCATGGTCGGGTAATGGAACGTCTGCTCCATCGTCATCGATTGGGGAATCGGGTTCTCCTTCTCCTGGTGTTGTGCGTTCACTGCCATTCAGCAGGCTGGAGAAGTGTTCCCTCCATAATTTAAGTATGCTCTGGGCATCAGTGACTAGATCACCTTTGGGGGTTCTACAGGAATACGCTCCGGTCTTGAAACCTTCCGTAAGCCGCCGCATTTTTTCGTAGAATTTTCGAGCATTACCCCTGTCGGCCAGCTGATCAAGCTCTTCGTACTCACGCATTTCAGCCTCTTTCTTCTTCTGTCTACAAATGCGTCTCGCTTCCCTCTTCAACTCTCGGTATCTATCCCATCCCGCACGTGTAGTGGTCGATCGTAACGTTGCGAGGTAGGCAGCCTGTTTTCTCTCCGCTGCGACACGGCACTCCTCGTCGTACCAGCTGTTCTTTTGCACTTTCCGAAAACCAATGGTTTCGGTTGCAGCTGTACGTAAGGAGTTTGAAATGCCGTCCCACAGTTCCCTAATACCGAGTTGTTGACGAGTGCTCTCAGAGAGCAGGAGTGCAAGCCGAGTAGAAAATCGTTCGGCTGTCTGTTGTGATTGCAGCTTCTCGACGTCGAACCTTCCTTGTGTTTGGTGGCGCGCGTTTTTTGCTGCACAGAGGCGGGTGCGAATCTTAGCTGCAACAAGATATTGGTCCGAGTCGATGTTAGGACCTCGGAGCGCACGCACATCTAAAACACTGGAGACGTGTCTTCCGTCTATCACAACATGATCGATCTGGTTGGTAGTTTTTCGATCCGGAGACAGCCAGGTAGCTTGATGAATCTTCTTATGCTGGAATCTAGTACTACAGATAACCATATTTCGGGCCCCGGCGAAGTCAATCAGCCTCAACCCATTTGGGGATGTTTCGTCGTGGAGGCTGAATTTACCGACCGTAGTGCCAAATATACCTTCTTTGCCCACCCTGGCGTTAAAGTCGCCAAGCACGATTTTGACATCGTGGCGGGGGCAGCTCTCATAAGCGCGCTCCAAGCGCTCATAGAAGGCATCTTTGGTCACATCGTCCTTCTCTTCCGTCGGGGCGTGGGCGCAAATCAGCGATATGTTGAAGAACCTCGCTTTGATGCGGATTGTGGCTAGACGTTCATTCACCGCAGTGAATGATAGTACTCGGCGACGGAGTCTCTCTCCCACCACGAATCCTACACCAAACTTGCGCTCCTTTATATGGCCACTGTAGTAAATGTCACAAGGACCTACTCGTCTCTGTCCTTGTCCCGTCCATCGCATTTCTTGGACGGCGGTGATGTCAGCCTTTGTCTTTACGAGGACATCAACCAGCTGGGCAGCGGCACCTTCCCAATTAAGGGAACGGACATTCCAGGTGCATGCCCTCAATTCGTAGTCCTTATTTCGTTTGCCATGGTCGTCATCAAAAGGGGGGTCTCTCATCCGAGGCTGGTTGTAGCTCTTCACTGGGGGTGTTTTTTACGTGGCGGGTCCCAAACCCAGCGCACAACCCTTGTAGGGAATGTTTCGCCTTCTCACTTTAGCTCGCCTTCGAACGGATGTTCTTAGGCTACCCAGAGGATACTTGGTCAAAGACCGGAAGTAGTGAGCTGCTTGAGCCATGTGTAAAAGAATCGTTTCTGGCCACTCCCAAGTGAATGGCGATCAGAGAACTTTCCTCACTTGCGTGAACTTCTACACATGACTCCATCCTCCATCCTCTTTCGCCTGTTTACAAGTGAAATATATGGTTTTTTTCGAGCGACTCTGCCATGATATCCAGCTTTGCGCAAAACTTTTCTAGCAGTTTCGGCACAAATTGTTTTCTTAAAGTTTATATTTACGTTTTCAATAATATTTGTGGACGTAATTCGAGGGTTAACTTTCACCATATTTATTATTTTGCGTTCTTCCCGGACTGATAATATTTTTGGACGGCCAGATCGCGGCTTTGACGTTAAAATTCCGGTTTTTTTGAAATTGTTTACTACACGCTGGACCGAGGAATACGTTCTTCCAATAGTTTGTCCAATTTTTCTGAAACTTTCACCATCTTTCCACAACTTAATGATAATTTTTCTTTCCGACAGACTAATTTCTTTGCCTTTGCTTTCCATTTTTTTTAATATTATTAAAACGCGTCACGAGCTCTTTAAACGATTAATTATATTAAAACACAATAGAACCTACGCAAAAAGAAGAAACAAATTCGTGAAAATTAACGGTATTTCCAATTTAAGCTAACTGAACGCAGACTTTGTGGTGCCTATGTTCACTTGTTGTTACACTAAAATCCCGTTATCACAAAAATGAAAATAAGAATACATACATATTTTTGTTTTTGCATTTGGAACCTAAAAATATAAGGAAGAAATACATGTAAACAATTTAAACTGAATTATTTATTAATATTGAGTTTCTACTTCTCTTAAAAAAATGTGTCCGGTGATCGCAGACTTTATGGGCTATGTGTATTTCTGCTCGCTATATTTGAGCAAACTTTTCTTCATATTATAGAGAGATTCTCTTGTCCTTGCAAAACCCGTGCATGGTGACCGTATTGCACGAATTTTGGAATTATCCAATTGGTGCAACAAAACACACACAGAAAAATATTTTCAATAGCCGTAAAATATGTCAGACCAAAGCCCATGTTTATTTTCGTGCACGCTGTTATTTTACATAAAGACATATTTCGCCGTTAAATTGGTGAAGAAGTTAAGTTTTAAATAGATTTTAAAATTTCTACTTAAATTATAAAGATTTGTTAACAGTTTTTTGTTAAGAATGAATACAGAATGTGCTCCAATTCACAATAGTCATTCACAATAAATTGACCGAATCAGCTTTTCATATATAAGTAGATTCTGTAATGGGTACTCTAAAGGCCTTGCATTTTGCGTCATCGTGCAATCTTGCAAGAGCAAGAGTATCCCCCTTGAAACTTAAAAATAAATGATCCCATTGAATGCAATACAGGTCGTATTACGATTTATAACTATGTGTATCCGCTTTTCAATTTTTATCGATTCGAAGATAAAACTAGTTTACTCTTGATATGTTAGTTTTCGTTTATTTATTTTATAAGCCATAATATGTGAATTTAAAATTATGTGTATTAGTGATACAAAAGTATTTTATACGAGCATTACATACATATATGTCTATGAATGTTCTCATATTGCTTCAAATGAAACTGGCATAACAGCGATACTGATACGATTATATATATATATATATATAAATTCGTACTACAATGTCCACTTTGCTTTTTTCATATCAATTCTTTATTGATTTGTTTACCCTTGCTTTCGATGAGGTGTTTGCTTTTCTTCCCATCACCATGGATGATAGAATTTGCTTTTCTAACGGTGTTTGATATCTCTTTTGATTTATTATACACATATGTCTCTTTAATTGTTGCAATATCTTTCAACACATTCTCACAGGTTCCATATTCAGTGGAAAGGGACTGTGCCTCCTCTGTTGAAATTTCGTGCGGAATAAGATAAGTTTGATCTCGCATTTAATCGACTTTTAGCGGATTGCGACAATGTTTATCAATGTTATTTAGTAAATACTTTTCGGTGCGGGTCATAAAAGGAGTCGTCATTGGTAGAGTACTGTTACTATCACAATTTCTAACATCTAACTGTCGCGCCGTATATGACAAATGATGATGGTGATTGTGTAAATAGCTATGTTGTCGACGATATAAATGGTTGTGGTGCTGTTGAGTAATATAATCTTTCTGTGGATAAGTACGATATGTCGTCTGCTGATGTTCGTGCAATCTGTACAGAATATTTTGATTAAACCAGCTAATAAAAATAACATAGATACTTATGTATATGTATGTATATATGATAGGCACAAATACTGCCTACTTTATTTAAAGTAGATCTCACCGAATATCAGGACGATTTGGAGAATTCAATTGCAGTTTATGCGGTAGGTGGGTTAAATGTAATTCAGTAGCTGCTGCAAAATGTCGATAATTTGCTAATGTTGGATCAATGCTTATTGCTGTGGGATCTTCAGATATGGAGGTCCACATGTTCTGCAAAATAGTTCAGATATTTGAACTTAGGTGTTATTAAAATATCTATTATTAATGCTTATATGGGCGTCGACATATGTTGGTACAGGTACATGCCCCGCTATTTTAGATGTTCTCCGTTTTTTTATTATTAAATCAAAGCTACTAAACCGTTAATGACGAAATGCTTAGCAAACATATGCATATTTAAAACAAAGAGTACTATAAATACATTTTTGAAAAATTCATTCAACGAAAAAGAAGATAAACTTGAAAAGCCTGAAAAAATAATCTGATTGTTTTTTAATTTAAAGAAATATAGTTTCTTTATATTTTTATCTTTGTTATAGTTAATTTTAGTTTTTCATTAAGAAATAATTTTAAAATCATACCATAAAACTAAAAATATAAAACCTATCCATAAACATAGTGAAATATAAATTTTTTCCAAGAAAATTATAAATAAGAACACAAAAAAAAACTCCTTGATCCAAACTGCGGTAGTATATTACAACCTTTCATATGTATAAACATAATTTTTGGGATGCCTTTTGCTCAATTCAAAACTATCTAAAGACATAAAAGAACTAGTAAGGAAGGGTTAAGTTCGGGTGTAACCGAACATTTTATACTGTTGCAACTTGCAAGAATCAAAGCCAGGGAAATACCTTAAGTTGTAAAACGTTAACCAGAGGATTGGAATTTAAGCAATTATAAATGTATAGCTCAAACACACCAAACAAATGTTTCTTAAAGTACCTCACATACCATTATCAGTCATATAGAGTAAAGTAAGCCGGGTGTTCGAAAATCCTGAAGCTAGTTATGTGGGGGTTCGGTCAAGTTTTCGTTAATTTTTATCCGTTTTAGGCACAGAGATACCCTGTTGTGAGTAGAACACGCTCTCTCATTTTCTTTGATATAACTCACATATTGGCCAATATATGCGGAATGAAGTCATCCGGAAGTTCGAAAATCTTTATTTTAGATAAATGGGGTTCAGTATTGAACCGATTCAACACAGAGATACTACTATCAGGAATGCATTATCCCTGAATTTTAATTATATTTCACACATTGTCTGATATTTGTGGTAAACAGTCAATTATAAATACCGGGATCCAAATATTCGGTACCTAGGGGCTTGAACAGTTTTTGGTCATAAGGTGACATACTTTAAAGACATTATATGTGCAAAGTTTTACCCCTTATATTAATTTCTTCTAATTGTTACCATTTACAAAACTTTTCACTCTGTAGGTAGAAGTTCTTATTGGATTTATCTTGAGCGAATTTGTATTATTTTAACTTGAACAGTTTAAGAGATACGTACATTAAACCTATTAGAGGCGGGGTCATGCCCATTTATTCAAAATTTTATTACCGTGTCTAAATTTTTACTCAAATAACATCTTGTACGGACGGACGGGTAGACAGAGAGTCACACCGATTTGAAGTCGTGTAGTCATCCTGATCACCAATATATATATATATATATATAATCCTATATATATATATATAATTCGATTATTTTTAGATGATACATACAACCGTTAGGTGAACAAAACTATTATACTCTGTAGCAACAGGTTGCAAGAGTATAAAAATGAGATACATATATGGGTAGATCGAAAATCCTTTTGAGACTATTTTCATATTTTTGTTTTCATCAAATATATATAGACGTAAATTCGTATCACTTTCTAATCAATAACAGTTTCCATAAAACTTTTATTTTGTTTTGAAAGCTTTTGTAAGGTGTTTTATTTGAAAAAGTTCAGTTGATAAAAATTTATGGTTCTTAAATAGTTGTAGTCAAACGATGAAATCCATAATTTTTCTATTAAATGGCCTTAGTAGTCTTTTTCTCGCGTTCTATAAATGAAATGTGGCGTTTGATAGATAAATTTTGTACTAAATATCTTTTTCTCGCGTTCTATAAATGCAATATGGCGTTAGATAGATAAATTTTGTACTAAGTAATCAGTCTCATCGTAAACTTCGAGTGAATAAATCATTCCCATGTATTTTTATTTTCACGCGAACAAAAATTCGTATGGCGAATTTCGTGTGAAGTGTTCGAATTTCGATTATGTTATTGTGAACTTCGGCAAGCTGTCACATATGATTTAGTTTTGAATTAGTGGCATTGAAAAAACTTTGTAAACTTATAAGGCCAATTATGTGACTGTTTTAGCTTAAAGAAGTGTTTTTATTTTTAATTATATATCGTAAATATTTTTTGATTGAGTCGGTATTATCTACATAATTTATGCAGATAACAATTTTCGAATGTATTGATATATTTTAAGGAATAAAGGATAAACAAAAATTGAATGTACTCACACTGGCTAGCAACCTGAAAATCGATGGTCCTCTTTTTTCATTCGAATCGATTTCGAAGCTTTGCTATTAGCAGAATCACGTAACGTTATTCAAAATACATACACTTTCTCGTGTTTTATTTTTTTAAAATCTTTCCTTTATCAGGATTTTCGGCCTCACTGCTGCCCAAAAACGTCAAATGAATTTTGTTAATAGGCCTTAGTTCATATAAAAATGTTCATAAAATCAAATAAATAGTTACTGTAGTAAGCTAACATTTTACTGAAAGTTGTTCCCAACTAACAATTTTGTGAACGAATTGCATGGATTCACGTGAAAAAAAAAATTTATTCAATTCCCATGTGAAGTTCACGATAAGAAAATTTCAAATTTGTGATTTTTTCCATGGGGAATGTCATTCACGCGAAGTTTTAGATAAGGCTGAATGTGATTGCTGAACCCCAATTAGTTTATTTGAAAGTTTCTTATACATCCACCATTTAGTCTGAATATGCCACCCAATGATTACTGTCTGTGCCTGTCTATGGCGAATGATTTTGGTGAAAAATTGGTCTCAAGATAAGCTTGTGAAAATCGATCTTCCCAATGTTTGAAAGTAAATGTGAGGGGTTTTATGAGAGTGGCATTATGAAAGTACCTTCAAAATAGCAACAAATATATTTTTAGCTTATTGAAAAACGGTACATACATATTTTAGTCGGATCAATCTCACTATGCTAATTAAAACATTCAATTTATAGGAGACATAATGGATTTCTTTTTACCGGACCTATAAATATATTTCTGGATTGTGATACGATATATGTATGTACATATATCTGAATATGTTTAAAGAAATTACTTACCTGTAAATTAGTTAAATAATCGTGTTTGCCATAAGGTGGTGAAGTCGGCCGAGAATCGTGGATTGCGTTCCTGTATGCATATTTGTTTGAAACAATGTCAGTTATCTTTATTAATTGACATTTTGGTTTCAAAATGCCGTTAAAGTGTTATTATTTAATGTTAAGTTTTTAAAGCATGTTGCTGTAACATATTTAAAAAAAACTTTTGTTAAAAATGTTGATAGAAGAATAAAATTAATTAGGAAAAAAGAGTGCAAGTCATAACGTTGGCAAAAAAATAATATATGAATATTTCTTATAAAAGCGAAAATAAATCATTTCACTTATTAGTGAGTTAATATACAGAACCAAGACAAATGGTTTGAAAATATCATATATTTTTCTATTTTTACGAATATAAATAAATTAAAACATGTGAATTAAGTAAATTAAATATACCTACCGTATTACAGAAAAAATGTATTGATTTATTTGTTTTAATGGAATCTATATGTTACATCCATGTTTATATATTATTCAGTTTGAAGAAAGTAAGGAAGTCGGATCATTTTAAAAATTGCAATCGAAAAAATCCGACTCTTTTTGAGCTTAATTCTCATCAAAAACGAGCTGAAAACATAAATATTAGCTTTGATTTCGAAGTGGTTTAAAAAATATTCAGGTAATGTTTCAGGTAATAGACAAGCGTCGAACACGTGTCAGTCGCTTATTAAAACATTGAGGAGCGTTTTCGGAAAACAATTAGGCTGTTCACGATAAGGTGGTTATCGGGTTATGGGGTTATGTGATTAAGTAAATAACAACAAAATGGGGTATGACAAAATAACCAACTTTGACCAACCTAGACCCTTGTTTACAGATTATGTGGTTGTTTGCTTATGTCCAGTGTTAGAAAGTCGTTGGAATTTTACTAAATGGCAGCACAAAAAATAAATAAAACTAAGCAAATGGCATTTC
>NW_026089624.1:21342118-21381456 GCF_024586455.1 Bactrocera neohumeralis | reverse complement strand
TTATTAAATAGGTCCAGGAAAAGTGTGTAAAGAGTAACTGCGCAGTATTTAACTGGTCATTCGGAGAACATACATACATACAAAATGGCTATGCCCTACAACAACATCTGCCGAGGTTGCGAAATAGTAGGGAACAAGGAAACAATTTTCCACTTTCTCTGTGAATGCCCAGTGCTATCACAGATCCGACACAGAACACTTGGAATCTATCAAGCACCAAACCTCGAATACGTATCGGACATTAGTAGCTTCATCGAAACCACAAAATCGTTTGAAAGACGTGGTGAAACGTGATAGAAAATATAAAAAGACTAACGACTAGTGCATCAAAATGGCACAATCAGTGCTAATTGAGCCAAGGCATAACTCTCCGATCATTGATATACACATATGTCTTACACATACACATACGTACTGTCACGTATTGTCCTATAGCTACGCTTCTTCGCAGAAAAATCCTTCATATTTTTTAAGCATCCACCACTTTTAATAAGAAATACACCGCTTGAAATTAATATAAAAACAACTGTTAAATTTATTTTCGGTTTTTCTAATAGCCTAACGTATATATTTACAAAAAATATATATTATGTGGGATTACACTTATAACGGTTTGTTCGGAAAGTCATACGTAAAAAGACTATGTGCAGTATTCGTTGTATTGTAAGGGAAGGTCAGAACGAGATGACGATCCTTTTATTCATATTGGTGTGGTGTACGGGTGTGTTTTTTTTTATTGTCGGAGAGGGAATCTTCAAAGATACCGTCATTTTTTTCAGACGGTATGTACGATTCGTATTGGCGGCTAAAGATACACCTCCTTTTGGACCACGCTCGAGCAGAACTTTTAGCACAGTACGCCTAGACCATGAATTCCGTTGTCATTGCTTGTATTATTCGGCCAACAGGACTGCCGTTAGCCATGACAGTTAGCCATTCGGCATGGATAAGATGATACGAAACTCTCGCATTGGCTCTAATTTTTCTCTCAAACGCGTACCCTGATTATTTGACAGCGAAGAAGATCAGGGAATTTCGATCAGCTGATTTCAGAAAAGGCGGGATGCCAAAAGTAAACCGCTATAATTACCTGACGAAATTAGTGTGAAATGAAATTTCATTAACCTGTGCGAACATATTTTGGCGTAATAAATGTTTATGTAAATTAATTAATGATTTTGCATTTTAACATTTATATATTTATTAAATACCCATTTATTTTACCCATTTATTAAATACCCATTCTAATATTTTTCAGCAGTGGCATTATTGGCAAATGTTATAAAAAATGCGAGTTTTGACAGCTCTCTCTTGAATCAAAGAGTCTCGTATCATATTATCCATACATTCGGCTCTTCAGTCACGCATTTTCGCACTCAGTCCGGTCAATACTTTTGTTTTCGCTGTGTTGCTACTCTTTTCTCCTTAGCTCTTGCATAGCTATAGCTGCACACGTTTTCACTCTATCCCAGATTTGTTCGTCATCGTGTAGATTTGTAGAGATATTTTTCTATAACCTGGCCAACTGCGTAAGATAGAAATCAGTTTCCCCATGTTTCCGTTCTACCCATCCTTCTACCTTTTTTTTGTCTGGTGGCATGAGACCTGATATGACTCCAGCCCCCTGATGTGATACAGTTCGGTGGGTACATGCAACCTTGATTGCATTTAGTCAAATTATTGACTTCACTTTTTCTGAGTAAGTTTCCTGCTGCAGCGCTGTCCCCCATATATATGCAGTGTAAAAACGTAGTAGTTAGCGTCGGCGTCACCCTTGACGCTTTTTCGCAAGCTTTGTATAGATGCGCCTTGTAATTTAACCTCGAGTCTATCACCACATATTTCAATGACAGCTGTGTCGTAATGGTATATCCATCAATCATATCAACCTTCCTTCTTCTTCCTGCTTGTAATTGATACTGCTTCCGTCTTTTGGACAGCTAGTTGAAGCTTTGTCACCAAAAGCCATTTATTGATTTTTATCCTCGCATGATTGCACAAGCACTCTATTTGACTAATTTCTTTCGCTATTACGATCACTGCGATGTCATCCGCGTATCCAATAATTTGCACCACCTTGGGAAAGGGGAGGCACAGCACTCCATCAAATAAGATGTTCCACAAAAGTGGAACTCCGCCCGTCACTATATACTAAGCTTTGTAGTCTTTCGCCTGTGTCATATAAAGGTACCTTGTCCAACAGGTAGTTGGAAATGATATTAAACAAATAGAATGGTGTTTACTTTATTTGAAGAGCTTTTCTTTTCTTTAGTTGAAAAACGCTTATTATATGGGGCCAAGAGTTAAAGGCATTCTAAACATCGAATGAGACTACCTTGTTCCTTCTATTACTTTACTTGAGACATCAAAAGTACATGTCTTGATAATGTGTCGTATTAGGTATTCCAGCGTTGAGAACGTCTTCAATAGGGCATCTCCTCTCTTATTTCTGTAGGTGCTTCCCCATTATCCATTATCCCCTGCCATAAAGTTCGTTGTTGTATTTGCAATCTCTCTTACCAGATCATATAGGATTCTTTCATATACATTCTGTGGGGTGCTCGGCAGGATGTAGTAGCTGTCAAAGTTTATGTCTCAGATTTTTGCACGTGTGGATAAGGCATGTGGCTTGTTTTGGAATACTTTGTCCCCGTGGACCCGTATGGCCGCTCTTTTCATTTAATCGGAACTCCAGTTTTCAGTACCAATTTTTTTGTAATGCTCGCTTGTACATGCTAGATCCAATTTTTTCTCAAACACCGTTAGCTTAAGTAACTGTTGCGCTGCTTCGCAGTGGTTGAGGTTAAGTTGCAAGACTCTCATGTTTTGACCCTTTTGCTCGCTTTCTTCGGTGGGACTCGTCACCTGGCCTGCTTTTCGTCACGGGGTCTCTTTCGTGTTATATCCATGGATGCAGGCATATTCAAAAGTTCCTTCTTTCTTTTATGTTATTGTACTCGTTTCGAACTTTCCTATGTTACTACGGAGGTTTCTGTTAGCTCCTTGATTACATCTCCGAATTCCTTCATGAATTCCACACATGATTGGGTTAACTTAGCCTGTAGTGTGTTATCTTACTAGGCTGGTAGTGGATCTTGCTCGAGTCGGTTTTTCAACACTAAGCGCTTTCCACTCTTGGTGTTCCTGAGGGGAGCACATCTCTAGCTCTCTGCTGATTCCGCCCTTTGTGACTCCAGTTCCGCTCATCCTGATTGCGGCATAGATGTTACTACTGTTATTATTGATGCTCGTAGCGTTGGTTATTCTATTTCTCATAAGTTTACCAATTTTTCTCTGCTTTGTTTTACCAGCACATTGTGTACAGGGGGCGGGCTGAAATAGACAGGAACGGGTATACTCTCTGTGTCCATGCTCCTACTCATGGCTACTAATCTAATGCACACTTCTTAACCATAGCCCGAAGGGGCTGGTTACTGGCAAACAGCGTGGCTGTCACCTCGACAGAGCAAGCTCACATCGCACTAACAACAGAGAAGTCGTTGTTAAGGATTCCCAGTTGGTACCGCTCAAGTTTAAGTCTTTTAACAGCCGTACCTAACCTTTTGATCAAAGGCTGACCAGAGAGCCGCCCACTATGGGTCCGTCGAAAAAGCTTTTTTTTATTATTAATAACGCCTATGCAGCTAACATGCTCCGTCCGGCTATCCGCGACCTAACGAAAAGTGTTTAGGAATAATGTGTAAATATGTATTAATTTTACTGCATACTGGTGTATGCATATTTTGTGTGATTTTATTATAATATTTATATGTTTATAACGTATACACCGTATTTTATGTGTTTTCTTCAATAGGCAATCAGCCTTATCGTGAACGCCGTTCCCAATGAAAAAATTCCCAAATTTGTATTTTTTTATCGTGAACTTCACATGGGAAATACTTCCTATATTCGAAAATGTTCCCTAACCGTAAATGTGTTTTTTTCATGTGAAATCATAAAATTCGTTCACAAAGCCGTTGAAAGAGAACAAACTTTCATTGAAATGTAAGTATATTTTATTAAAAATTCTCTTAATCTAAAAAACTGTTTTTTATGGAATAAGGTCTATTAATAAGGCCCAGTTAACATATTTGGTCAACACTATGTCGGAAAATCCTAACATGGGAAAAGTATTTCAGAAGGAAAATAAAGAAAATGTAAATGCATATTTAAAGAAGTTGCATGATTCCCTCAACAGCATGAGGCCACCATTGAAATCAATTGCAGAATGGAAAAAGGTAAACAATGATTGTCTTAATGATCTCCCTTTCTAGCTGTTTTAATCCTTGATTCTTTAAATTTAATTTTTTTAACAGGTTTGGATAGACCAGAAGAGATATGTTCGCAAAAAGGCTATTCAGAATGCGCAAAATAAAAAACAGACCGGCGGAGGACCGTGTAAAGAGTATGCATTCTCTGTTCTGGAACAGTCCATTTTGGATTTAGCAGCGACAATGGAAAGCGTGGAAGATATATATGGTGGCAGGGTTTTTGGTTTACAAGCTAGCTCATCTAACACAATTGATAGCAACCAGTGTGAAACAAGTAAGAATGAAGAACGTGATGTAGGCATAGAAACAGAAGACCAAAGTTTTGAATTGAGTTTTTTGAACGAAATGAAAAAAATAAAAGAGAATGGTGGATGCATCCGTACAACCAGAAGCGCGATTCAGAAAATATTATTACACATTTGATTTCTGAACTGAGAATGCATCCGAGAAAATTTCGAAATTCACAAGGATGCAGGTGTCAACAATCGAATATTTGCTGTATATAATAAAACATTTAATTTTTAAGCAAAATACAAACTACCGCAAAAGCATAACTCCTGCAAAAAGATTATTTATAACATTTTGCCAATAAAAACAATGGTGCAGCTATAAGCAACGAAACGTGTTTTTCTGTCTTGTCTTGTCTGTTTCATTCGGTGTGGGTTGCGCCGTAGCTCAGCATGTGTTGCTCAGCAACAAAGACGATTTTGTCGCATTTGGTGTGCGTTGGCTGTATGAAAATACAGTGAAACTTCTCTAACTCGAACTTCCGTAGCTCGAAATATTCTCTATATCGAATTTCCTTAAGAACCAAGTACTTTTTTATAACATCGCTATGTAATTTTTTCCCTATAAGTCGAATTTCTGTTACCCGAATATTTCTAAAACACGAACTAAAATGTCACAGAAACTGCGGCGGTAACCAAGCGTAACTCGAATTTTTCGGGGAAACACCTACCGCAATTTCGGGGAAATACCGAGCTACGAGTCGGCGACAGATAACGACTTGTATTTTAAATTTCTTAGCAAGCGTCGCACGCACTTACAAAAGATTGTATGAGTTGTTGTTAGAACGGTGGTGAAAATTGTCAATTTTTGTAGTGATATTGGACTAAAATGACATCAAAACGAAATGTAAAGTGTTTAACGCTTAAGGAAAAGTTAAAACTAATTGCCGAGGTAGAAAAGGGCGAAAACAAAAAAAAAAAACATTGCACAAATATTTGGGATTCCTACTAATACGTTATCAACCATTTTGAAAAACAAAGACAAACTTTTAGAACAAAAATGTGACTATAATTTTAACTCCAAACGAAAAACGGATTACAACTTGCGTCAATAATGATGTTGATCAAGCTATGCTTAAGTGGGTTACTACCGCACGTGAGAAAAATCTTTCTCTCTCGGGAACTTTAATCAGAGAAAAAGCTAAAGAATTTGCGTCGCGAAAATTTTTCTGCTAGTGTAGGGTGGTTAGATAAATTAAAAAAAAAGCATAATATCACACAAATGTCGTGTGGATTTGTGGAGAAATCGCTTCAGCCGATTTACAGTCTAGTGAAGATTGGAAAAAAAACGTTTTGCCAGATTTAATCAGACAATACCACGAAAACGATATTTCTAATGCAGATGAAACGGGCATTTTTTTTAAATGTTTACCCAATAAAACATAAGCCTTTAAAGGTCAAAAATGCTTTGGTGGCTAAACAGCAAGGAGAGAATTACCGTTATGGTTTTAAGCAATATGAGTGGTTCAGAAAAGTTGAAATTGCTAGTTATCGGCAAGTCAAAAAACCTACGTTGTTTTAAGGGTATAAAATCACTTGATGTGGACTATGAGTACAACAAAAAAGCGTGGATGACAAGTGAAATTTATGATAAGTGGTTAAGAAGTCTAGATAAAGTTTTTGTTGCCCAAAATAGGAAAATACTACTGTTCGTTGACAATTGTCCCGCACATCCTAAAAATGTACAAGCAAATTTAAAAAACATTAAACTGCAATATTTTCCTCCTAATTTGACGTCTGTTCTACAGCCAATGGACCAAGGGATTATTCAAAATCTCAAGCAACATTATAGAAAACGAATTGTGATGAAAGTTTTGGCGCATATGGAAGAACCAACTCCTACGACTGTGTCGTTACTTGATGCAATCGGGGATCTAAACAAAACCTGGAATTTGGGTGTAAAACCACAAACAATCAGCAATTGTTTTAGAAAGGCTGGTTTTGCTAAAGGTTAAGTTAATGCAGAATGCTACTACGGATGACTGGGATGAAAAAGACGATCTTCCATTGTCTGAATTGAAACAAATTTGGACCACATATCGAACGGCAATGGGACCCGATAATGTGTCTTTTGATGATTACGTCGATATTGACGATGGTGTGCAAACAATGGGATTCCCAACAGATGAAGATATTTTAGATAGCGTCATGGAAAATCCAGTTCCTTCTGGAAAAGGTAAATCTTAAGTAAAATTTGTAAAATGTAGCATTGTTCAACACAAATAATCTATTGATTCAGACTTAGAGAAGGAAGTCTCTAGTGAAAGCGAGGTTGAAACAACAACTGAAACTATACCCACATTTAATCAAGCGTATTCTGCTATCCAGACCCTAAGAAATTTTACTTCGTCAAAAGAAAATATTCCCAATGCAGTACATCGTCAATAAATGTAGTGGAAAAGAAAGCATTACAAATTTTCAAAGAAATTAAGATAATTTACTAACAAAAACAAAACGTCACAATGAAGAGATTGAACGCCTCAGAAAACTAGAAGTAGAAAATAAACTGGAACTTATAAAAGTACAAATCGAAGTTCAAAAAATAAAGTTATTGGCTGCAAAGAGAAGCTTAGGCATTAACTAGTATCGTTGATTTATATAGTACACCTCTTCGTTCTTTTTAATTTTTCTTTTTCTGTAATTAATGAACTATATTTACTTTATTTTAATATTTTATTTAAATTTTATTGAAATTAAATGTTAATAAAATTTCCCAATAAAAGCTCTAACACGTTTAGCCTCATTGATATAGGAAGAGTTGGATTCAATTTCATCAAAAACTTCAGTCTGGGAAGATTCATTTGTAATAAAAATCAGTGTCATCGCATCGGTAATTTATACAAATGTTGTGTAACGCACAGCAAACGTTAATAATTTGTGAAGCTTTTTTAGGAGCGTAATGCAAATGCCTAGCTTCCAGTACACATCTCCATCGATTTGAAGATCCTTCTGTCGTGGATCGGTGGGGTGTTAGCAGCCAAGGCTCAAGTGGATAGCCAGCGTCACCTATGAAAAAAATTTATATACTTCAGATTAAAATATTTAATTAAAAATTTACCCAGCAACCAAATGGTTCTTGTGCCCTCGATATACTCCTGCTCCATTAAAATTCTTAAATGATCCAAATTAATGAATCGTGGCAGGCGCCAGAGTGTGTAGTATCAACATATCTTATCTTCAATTTATCATCACATACCTTTAAATAAACTTTTATTTACAAACATATACACACAAGAAAATTTCTTTAAGTTACCAGCAAAAAATTCATACTGAAGAATCCTTTTCTGTTGTAGTATAAGTGTTTATTGCTTTTGGTAGCTATAATTTTGACGTGCATGCCATCCATGCAACCAATGATGCCAGGGATATTAAATTTTTGGTAAAAATTTCAATTTATTTTCTGCATCTCATCTTTAGTAGGCCACGTTATCTCGAATACGTCCAACACTTCAGAAAGGATTTCACTAAAGCTGGATGGTGATAAGCCAACATCCATTTGCCTGCCCACACCTTTTTGATATGCTCCTTCTCCAAAAAATCGCAAACAAGCTGATAGTTTTACAACTGTGTCAATTGCAAAACGTTTTTTCGCCATTGGCAAGCCCTTTTGTAATACTTCCAATAAGTATTGAAACGTATGCTTATTAATTCTATATAACTGTTTGAAACTTTAAATTTGTTGAGAAATGTTTATATATTTCTTAAATAAATTAATATATAAATAAAATTTCATTATATAATTTTAATTCAAGAGGATTGGTGTTATCTCTCAAATTCCGTCGGGAAATCCTTTCAGCCAACTGCCGTCGGAAATTGTTTTCCTCCTTCAATGTAAGTTGTCGCAGATATCCACTGTTCATTTTACACAAAGATTAAAGTTAACAATTTAAAATTTTCTGATTTTATACGATACAAATTCTTCGTTCGCATGAAAATACAAATACAAGGGAATGATTTATTCACTCGAAGTTCCCGATAAGGCTGATTGACTTTTACATTTTTATGAGGAAAGTTTCATATTACATTTGACATTTAGTGGACTGTATTTTCATTCGGTTTAACTTATTGTTTACATTTGTATTATTTATTAATGCATTTATATCAAAAATATAATTTCTATATAGAACTTTTTTCTCTATGATAAGGAAGTTTTCATGTTCATATTTTTATGAACATTCTGCCAGGGACCAAAATTGTGTTGTTTTAACTACTATATTTTACTATTTTTAATTATGTCTAACTGGAAGTTCAAATGGAACAGTCACAAGTCTTGTTATACATTTTTATTTCATGTGTATAGTGATAAGTAACACTACTATAAAAACTAATGTTAACGAAACGTGACCACTCACATGATGAAAATTGAAACCTTTCCATTTGATATTTTCTTTTTTTTTAGAATTTCTATTTGCTGTTTGAAATTTATTTAGGATTCATTTTAAATAAATACCACCGTGTTCTTAATTTATATTCAATTTGGTTTATTCTTCAGTTTATTCGCACTTTCAGTTATAGCGGCTGCGTGACCGCTTCACACAACGTTTTCTTAACCACTTATTCCTGTCGACTACACTTGACGACTGATGCTTAAACAAATGAATCTTATTCTTTTATAAAAAAATGGATGATCCATATGGACCGTTACAACGATGGCTGCTGATGGACGCTTCGTCAATTAACAGCTGATTTTGCAGTGTTGCCGTCCGAACTACATTATTCGTTCAGTGACAACATTGCCACATGTTCTATATATTATTTCTTCCTACAATCGGCTATCCTGACCTATTATTCGACCTCGAATAATTAAGTCCACCTTTTCATGTTTTCTGCCACTGTAGTGGTATTCTTTGGTTCTTCCGTATTTCCTACTTTGTCAATTTCGTATCGGTCATGGTTTAGTTTGGCGACTACCCGGTACGGTCCTAAATACTTCGGTCATAATTTCGTAGCCACCCCAAACTGAGTTTTCTTAATAGCTACCAAATCTCCTATGTTGTATTCACGGCTTTCTTTTCTTTTTTGATTAAATGTCTTACAGTTTTCTTTTTGTATTTTCTCTATATTTTCATGAGCACTCTTTCTTAATGACTCACGTTCTAAATTCAATTCCTCTATTTCGAGATCTTTTAAAATTTCATGTAAGTCTGAATAATCTACTACTCGCATGTTTAGTCCTGTAAGAATTCTAAAAGGTGACATTTTCGTACTGCGTGGTCCAGTGTTATTTAAAATCTGTTGTACTTTTGCGACGTGGTTGTACAACTGGGTTGGGTTACTTTGACATTTCTTAGATAGCATTGGAACAACGGTTCTGTGAATGCGTTCTACCTGTCCGTTGCCTCGCGGAACACCGGTTGCAATCAACAGGTGTTGTGTGCCCTCCTTTGTGCAGTATTCGTTAAACGCTTTTGACGTAAAAGCCGCTCCTCTGTCCGTTATAATCCGTTTCGGGTTGCCGAAAACTGAGGATTGTTTCACTAATTTATTGATAACCTCTTCCACCCCGGTTGATTTCGTTGGGTACAACCAAACGAATTTCGAAAATGCGTCTATTATGACTAAAATATGATTATACTTTTTCCGTGTTTCGGTTAATGGACCCACATGGTCAATATGATAGGTATGGGGAATGTTGGGCAGGTGGGGAATCCCGAACCAGCGCGATATTTTTTTCCCTAGTATAGGTTGACAGCTGCAACCAACTGTCATCGGCTCGTCTCATACTAAGCTCAGTTTCTAGATATATAGCACTCGAGCTGTGAACACGTGTTATAACCTCTCTGCGACAACAAAAAGAAATTCGACACTCCGAAAGTTTTTTTTCAACTCTGTGTACAGTTGATTTTTTTCACATTTTCCAATAAATTCATCCAGGTAAATATGTTTATAATATTAGTTGAGCCTTTAGCCTTCGACACACAAAAGAATTTACATTGGGTTCATTATCCACCGCCAATTTGCAAATATGAGCGTTTGGGGAATCTCGAGCCATTATTACGGGGAATGTCGGGCCACATAGTTTTTTACATTTGACATGCTAACTTCATATATTTGACGTGTATAAATGATTTTTCGTGCAGAATTTCAACAACACAATAGTTTTTCAACATTTCCTGATAGTTTCGTGCTCCGAAAAAATTTTTTTAGTCATTATGCCGCGGTACTATCCCAAACAAGAGAAAATTGTTGATTTCGACAACATTTTGGAGGCGATCAAGTCGGTGAAAATACATCACAACAGCGTTCGACAATCTGCGACGGCACACAAAATTCCGAGGACCAACCTGATGCGTTATATTGCAGCATTTGATGGTGCGAGCATCGACGTTACTACTGCCAATGCCGATGTAATGAAGAATTTGCTGGCTGAAAGCACGACGATGGGCACAAAAACAGTGAGTTCTGCTGGTTTCTTTCTCTTTCTTTCATCGAATAATAAATAATTTTTTTTTTTATTTCAGATCTTCAACATCGAACAAGAGAAGGCGCTGATAAGCTACATTCTCCAGGCCAGCGACATCAACTATGGAATTAGTTTGATGGCTTCGTAAGCTCGCGTATGAATCTGCTCGGAAAGTTGGCGCGTCGTATCCGGATCCATGGAACGACAATCAACAGGCGAGTAAGGATTGGCAGTTGGCGTTCATGAAACGCCACAAAAATTTGTCACTGCGAACACCAGAGCAAGTAAGCCAGAGCCGTGCGAGTTCTTGCCTCTGGTGATGCCATTGTGACTGCTGCGAATGAGGAGGTGTCAACGTCGGAGGCATCGACAAGTGCCCGGCTTCAACAAGTGGTGCTGCATCATCGTCGTTGTCTCTTGTTTCGGCTCCACAGCTTCGTGATGCATTGAAATCGGTTGGCCCGTTGAAATTGGGCACACCTGGGCCGAAATCAAAACGTGGCCGCAAGACAATGGAGTCAACGATTTTGACATTGCCTGAGGTTGTCGCAGATCTGCGTGACAAGGCCGAAAAAAAGCGGCAAAAATTGACGAAGGCAGCCGATGAACCAGCAGCCAAGAAGCAAAAAGGCCGTGGCAAATCGAAGACGCCACGGAAGAGAAGCCCGTCTCCGACCGAAACCGACATCGAAGAGGACTTCGATTTTTGCACGATTTGCAAGAAAAAGATGCCGAAGCACGAGAATCGTCAAAACACGGCATCATCATCATCATCGTTTGTGATCGAGGGGTTCACTTGAAATGTGCCGGACCGAACCCGAACACTTACACCTGCATCCACTGCGAGTCGGAATAATTTTTTTCGCCAATTCCTATTTTTCTTATTATTTATGAATCTCTCTTTCATTTCCATTGATAAATAAACGTTTTTCATCGGTAACAATCATGTTTTAATCGATTTACAGACCCGACATTCCCCACCTTTTTTCAAAATCGCAAAATCAGTTTTTTTGCGCCAATGGCTATAACTTTTAAATTTTTGTAGAATTTTATCAAACCAATGTTATCAAAAGGAAGGTTACGACTCGCACTACAAATACATGCTTTGGAATTTTCACAAAAAATAATTTTTATGTGACTTTTTATCCGAAACCTAACATTCCCCACCTTCCCCTAAGTACCTAATGGTTCACAAGTTTTGTCGATTGGTGTCAACAAGCCCTCTTTCTTACCCCTTTTTGCGTCTATTACTATGCACTCTACACACGAAGTTACTACATTTTGTACTTTTTTGCTCAAGTTTGGTATATAATAATTTCTCTCTACTAGCTCCTGTGTTCTTTTTGCTGCAAAATGACCCTGGCTATGTGCTAACTTTATAATTTCCTCTTCCATACTGGATGGTACCACCAACAATTCCTTTACAAAGTCGTTGTAAAGTAAATCATTTCTTAAAAATAAGTTTTCGTATGATTCTACTTCCACAATTTTCCGCACTGCTCTTATCCAATCATCCTGCATTTGCGCCTCTTTTATCCTAAACTTTAACGAGTCTTTTACTAATAAGCAGTATGCACGACTAAGAGCATCTACGTGTCTCAGGCGAGTTCCTGACCTATGTTCAACCACATAATTATATTCTTGTAGGTACATTGCCCACCTTATGATCCTGTCTGGTACGTCTTGTTTCTTGACTGTCATAGCGAAAGCGTTACAATCGCTAACTATTTTAAACTGAATACCTCTTAAGTATATACGCCATTTCTGTAATGCCTTTATAGCTGCAAGAACCTCAAGTTCGAAAGCACTATATTTCTCTTCCGCCCTTGTAGTTTTACGACTCATATATTCGATGGGATGTAACAGATTGTCTTCTGAATCCCTTTGTAGTAAGACTGCACCGTAACCAAATTTTGACGCATCAGCATGCACCTCTGTTTCCGCATGCGGATTGAAAAGCTTCAATGCGGGCGCATTTACTAACGCACGCTTCAGATCTTGAATGGCTAAAAGTTGTTCTTTCCTCAACCCAAACTTTTCGTCCTGACGAAGCATATCTGTTAGTGACTTCGGATTAACTGCATAATTTTGGATGAAACGCCTGAAGTTAAACCTAAAAATCGTTGTAATTCTTTCTTACTAGTTGGTACTGGAAATGCCCTGACTGCCTTTGTCTTCTCTTCTGAAGGCAAAATCGCCCCGTTCTCCACAACGAACCCCAAAAAATTAATATTTCTTTTTAGAATTTGGCATTTCTCCCCTCTAATGTGCAGACCGTTTTCACTTGCATGTCTTAATACCTTTTCAAATTTCTCTCGGGCTTCGATCTCTTCCTTGGCGGGAATGACGATATCGTCCATGTATATTATGACTGTTCCATCCGCAAGCATGTTCTGGAATATTGCTCGTATGTATCGACAAAATACCGCCGGCGAATTATTAATACCAAATGGCGCAAAACAAAACTCATATTGGCCGTTCTGAGTTACGAAAGACGTGTATTTGCGAGACCCTGGTTCTATTGGCACATGATAGAATCCGTTCTGGAAGTCCAATGTGGTGAAGACCCTTGCACCCTGCAATCTGTCTAATGCTTCGTCCACCACTGTCATTGGAAAATTGTCCCTGACTTTTTTCTCGTTTATCATGCGATAGTCACAACAAAACCGTTTTGCTCAGTTTTTCTTTGTAACAAACACAACTGGCGAGGCGTATTCCGACACACTCTCTCGAATGATACCTTCTTTAAGCATACGTTCTACCTCTTCATCAATACATCTTTGAGCCGCCTGCGACACTCTACGTGGCCGCTGAAATATCGGTTTCTCATCCTTTAATAACAATTTCATCTGTACTGGCGTTTTACTCGACTTCCTAGGATAATAACCATTAATCCAACTGTTAACTACTTTAGCCTCTTCTATCGGCAGATGCGATAGATCCACTTTATCTGACTCCTCAAACATTGCCGTTCCCATTGAACACAATACCCTGAGTTCTTTGCTTAACCCATTGTCATCCATGACTTCCGACCTCGTTTCTAATACCGGTCCGGTAATGTCCTTTTGTTCCTCGGAAACTTCAATTTGACTATTCCCATAGTCTCTTAACTCACTGTGAGTTGACACAAACCCTTCAACATCACCACTTGCACCCCGGTGAGCTGACACAAACCCTTCAGCATCACTGCATGCACCCTGGTGGGCTGACACAAACCCTTCAGCTCCACCACACGCACCCCCAGGAATCTCCCCGATCCCTGTGTGCTTCACTGCCTCCTCAGCAGTCCTCATAAGTTTCCTGAAATCAACACTACCTTCTCTAAAAACTAACTCAACATCGCGAAGTACATCATTTCCCATTATGGCTGCATACGGAATATCACTTTCCCTAACCACGTGAAATGTTACGTTTAATGACAACCCTTCTATTGAAATATCGGTCGTAAAGCTGCCTTATGTCGTAAGCACGCCTTTACCTACACCGAACAATTTTTGCTTTTCTCCAATTAGCTTTATATCTCCTAACATCACTAAGGTATCGTACCTCATGATACACACGATACACCCTGTATCCACTAGTGCACTGAAGGTAAAACCGTTGATAGTTGCATCAACGAAGATCATTCCGCCTTTTATGGTGGACGTTTCTACGTTGCGATCAATTGTATTTACCCGTTCACTTTTTATTGTCTTATCACTTTGCTCTTTGCACTGATGAGAATAATGCCCCTTCTGTTTGCACTTAAAGCAAACGACATTACTAGACCTAGCCTCCGGACAGGCTCTTGCTATATGACCTTCCTTGTCACACTTAAAACACTTCTCTTTCATCGATTCTTTACTCTCTGTAGCGAACCGTTCCACGTATCCTTTGCCTACTGTAGTTTGTACACTTCTAACTTTCTCGTATATGCGGATTTGTTCTTTCAATTCGCCCACCGTTTTCGCTTGATATAACATACTCTTATTTGCCTTATCGTCTGGTATGCCATCCACGAAATACTCTACTACGCTTCTTTCATCTAAAGAGATTTGCTTCCCTATTTCTAAAATAGCATAAAGATATTCTTGAAAACTTTCTTTGGGCTGTTTACGCCGGTTTCTTAATATTCGATGCACTTCAGATGCACATAATTTTTCCCCAAACTCATCGATAAGAGAACGCTTTAAACCAGCCCAATCTCTTACTCCTAATAAACCACGTACAAACAATTTTGCTGCTCCCTTAAGTAGTTGTGTAACCGACCGTGTTAGACATATCATGAAATTCCTCAACCCAGTGACGAACATAGCAAGTATCATCACCAAAAAAATCTGAAACACTATCTTTAATGTCACGCAACGAAAACGACACCCTCTGCGAATTCGATGGAGCAGCATTTACATCAACTTACAACGAATTTTTCGATTCGTCGTCGCATCTTGCACATTACCGAAAACTAAATGTTGTAGCAAACGCAGTTGCAACTTCTTTTTCCTACTCGTAACGCACAACCCTGATTCTCTTAGTTTTTCTTTTAACGTCTCTACCGTCATTGCCCTAATGGTTTCAGCGTCAATCTTACATATTTATTTTTTCTCTTAACTCTTATAAAAATTCAAATTACGGATACGCTTTTACAAATTTAATTCTGATTCTTATGGCAAATGTACATTTTGATTTTGCTTACAAACTAAAAGCTACACATTCTACTACATTACATCGCAACTGAGTGCAAATAACACACTCTTCTACTCAACTAACTACAAAATCATTATAACTTATCTTAGCTCCCGTTACTCTGCTGCCATTGTAAGCTTTCTTCGTGCGCCGCCTACTGCTACGATGCTTTGCTGTCTGCTGCTGCGTTGCTCTGCTGCTAGCTGTTGCGTTGCTCTGCTACTTAGGCTTTGCTTTCCCGTCTACGGTTTTGCACGGTAATACAAATTTCTAGAAACTGTGCTGACTGCCAGTTATAGCGTACTGGGTACAGTCGCGCACTGAGTACGGTTTTTTGCTTTTACGCCGTTATACAAATTTACCAGGAACTTGGTCCGTGCAACTTTATGCACCGTTTCACAATTTTACTGGAAAATGCGTTTACTGCCCGCGATATCGAGCTGGGTACATTCACTTGCAAATTACCAGAATTCACTACCGCACTGTTAAGTTTTAGGTTCTTTGTACGTATATTCTCGTAAATTTCAGTACTTTGAACTACTCTCACTAACGTAACTTTCCGATCGTTCCAAAAAAATCTCTAAATTTCTTTCCTTATCACTGTTCCATTGGTATTATGTGCTCTTACGGCATTGCACATCTCACTACCAATACACTGTTCTATGCTGACCACTGTTAGCGCACTGGTACAGCCACTCACAAATGTCAATTTCCAAAAAAAAAGTGTTTGTTTCAAAAAATGTCTTTAAATTTATATTTTAATTATTTATGTAACCGCACAACACTTTCCGGTCACATCCCGGACGATCCCCCAATTGTGGGATTCATTTTAAATAAATACCACCGTGTTCTTAATTTATATTCAATTTGGTTTACTCTTCAGTTTATTCGCACTTTAATTTATAGCGGCGGCGTGACCGCTTCACACAACGTTTTCTTAATCACTTATTCCAGTCGACAACACTTGACGACTGACGCTTAAACAAATGAATCTTATTCTTTTATACAAAAATGGATGATCCATATGGACCGTTACAATGATGGCTGCTGATGGACGCTTCGTCAATTAACAGCTGATTTTGCAGTGTTGCCATCTGAACTACATTATTCGTTCAGTGACAACATTGCCACATGTTCTATATATTATTTCTTCCTACATTTACTATATCTTTAGTATTGTTTATTAAGGTTAAAGCAAAGGGGTTTATTTGAAGTTCAGAAGTACCTTCAATGTCTTTTACCCAAGAGGATGATAGAAATTCTTTATTAATCTCGGATTGTACGTGATGAGATGCTGTTAAAGTTACTCCTTCATGTCGGGCAGTATATTCTTCTTTTATTGTAATAATGCCTTGAGTAGGGTTTTCCATTTGGATTTGTTGATTGTTATCACACTCCAGATATATAATTGCCTTGCTGAATAATTTGTAAAGCCAACAATTTTGAAATAATAATTTTATCATTTTGTTTTGTAGCAGGTTTGAAACCACATGCTTCATTTTCCAACTGTTTTAGTACTGATACTTCACATAAATTATCCGTAGCAGTTTCCCAAGCCCAGTTTCTAAGGCATTGATAATGATTTTCTGCGTTGGTTGAACATTTATCTAGATCCACTTGATTTATCAGGGAATATTTATTCAAATAAAATTTGTATTCTAGATATTCTGCTTTTGTTTCTGAAATAATCATGTTCCCTTTGTATTTTATTGAAAGCGGATTAAATTTGAATATTTTTGATGGTTTATACGAAATTAAAGGAAATTCTATGTTTATAACTAGTCATGAATCAGCAATTATTCCTTTTAGCAGTGATAAAATTTATTTAGTTGTTGTCTTTTTTAATATATTTGTTGCAGAATCAACTATTGATGTTTGTCTCTTAAATAATTTTGCTATATTATTTTGCTTGTCAAAAGCATTTTTAATATTCGAGTCCATATTTTCTCGGCATCAGCATCCATTATTCCAAATAATATATGGTAAAATGAACCAATAAATTCAAATGGTGCTCGCCGTTTTATTTAGATCTTTCATGAACAATTCGTTATTTGACTTTAAGTTATTTCTGTCCTTTAAAGTTGCAGTAACCAGTATGGCAGGCATCTTCATAATAGGTCAACATATTGCGTTGATTTTCAAGTTTATTAATAAATTCTTGTGCTTTATCCATAAGTACCTTACTCGTAGTATACTATTAAATACCGTTTTGAATGCCTATTATTTTATGTATATTTTCTTAATCGGATCTAAATATATTGCTGTATTATTTCTCAGCTTAGCCACTGAAGGTTGTTGAACAGCATCATTAATGTATAATGATTCAACTTGCGTTGCTAGCATGAGCTATTAACTTTGCCACACCATCAATTGGATTTTTTCTTCTTTTCGTTTCTGAATTTGTAGCAGCGTTTGAATAGCTACGCTACTCCCGTAGTATTTCGTTCTGCTATTGCTACCGCTCTCACTTTGACGGGAGCCGCAGCAGAGCTATAGCAGAACAACGAGAAAGTATCCTGCTCTGCTCTGCTCGGAGTTTTATGAAGTAAAAAACTACAGCAGTAGCAATTGCCAAGAATGAAGTGATATGCTCTGTGCAGCTATAGCGGTAGCAAAAATTCAGAGCGATATGAGAGTTGAGCTAATTAAAACTTTCGTGTGCTACAGCTGTCGCATGTGTTTGTTGTTTTTTTCTGCTATTTTCTGTCATAATAAAACGAATTGAAACAAAAAATTTAATAATAATAGTTTATTCAGAAACCAAATTTTTGACAGAAAATAGCAAAAACAGAAAAAACAACAAACATGTGTGAGAGCCATAGTACATAAAAATTTTAATTAGATCTGCTCTCATATCGCTCTCAACTTTTTGCTACCGCTACAGCTACGCTCTCACTTCGAGCGGTAGCAATAGCATAGCAATAATTCTATAAATTTCGCCGCTAAGGAGTAGTAAATGAAAACTCTGGTTTGTAGTACTATTTGTTACTCTTGAAGTCAACAAGCCCTTAACTTTATTTTTCTCTTCTGTTTTACTGCTATTGGTTGTTTCCAGTGGGCAAAATTTGTGAATGGGTCCTTTAAGTATCCCATTTTGTTATTTTAGAGTTACAACTTTTATTTTTTCATCACTTCCTGGAAAAGTATTAATAATTTTGGCTAATGGCCATTTGCTGGATGAGCCCCTTCATCTTTTATATTTACTATTTTACCTTCTGCTAAATTGGGTTGTTTGGTTTTCCATTTCATACGTTGTTGCCAGATTACAACATATTCGCTTTCCCATCGTTTCCAAAAGTCTTTTTTAGTTTTTTGTATGCGTTACCATCTATCTAATGATCCAATTCGTAAGTCATCAATTGCTTCAGGACAATCTATCATTGGGCATCTTATTAAAAATTGTCTTGAATTCAGCATTGCTTTAATCTGTGATAGTAAAGTAGTAATATATTCAAATATTAATTTACTTTAGCCTATCACTCTTTTTAAATGATATTTGACCCATTGTCCGAGTTAATATGTTGACTTTTACCTCTTCTGAAAAAAAACTTTTCAAAGCAGCTCGAAACGCTTCGGTCGTTAAATCACTTACTGCTTCTAAATGAATAGCTTTTGTTGTCATACATACAAAAATACAGTTATATATCATTTCAACGTTAAATGCTCTTCCTTTCGAACATTTAATATGAATGGGTCCTGCATAGTCTATTCCAAAGTGTTAATGTAATGGACATCGATACTCGGAATTCTTCAGAAAGATTTCCCATAATTTGTTTTCCTACTTCTTTGCGCTGGAAGTATATATAGAATTCTTCAATCCAATAATTCCGTCTAATCATTGCTTCCATTAACTTATTTCCCCCCTGTAAGATTATTTTATGAACATTTTCAATTACCGACGATGATAAATGGGTTTTATTCAGTATTATTGGATGTTTCTGATCAAATTGAAGATTTACATTCCTCAATCTTCCTAATACTCAAAGGATTCCATTACTATCTAATATTGATTTTAGGCTAGCAATGTTACTTTTGTTACTAATTTCGTTTTTTTTAATTCTTAACGCTGAATTTCCGCCCAAAATTACAACCTTTGCTGATATCTTGTTATCATATCTTCAGTTTTTTTAATTTCTAATTTTTCTAAGTATGTAGGACATTTTTCTCCTCTTATTCTTTAACAAATCGTTAAACATAAGCTTCTACCCTTATTAATTTGGTTAAACTAGAATATTACCTTATTAAAGAAGTCTAATTATTTTGATGTTGTGACGGACATTGCATAAATTTTAGAACTCTTTTGTGTTGACCATTGATTATCTTCTTCTTGTAAACATTTTGGATGTCTCCCCCATGGATCGTGATCTACCAGTATGTTCGCAAATATAGTTGTGAGACTGCTTTTTCGAATCACTGTTTGATGTGAAAATTAAAATTTTCTGCATTTACTTTCACCTGTTTTTTTCACGTGGCCTATTTCTAAATATTCTCTCCTAAATTGCGCATATTGTTTTCTTAATTCCACATTTGCATCGAACTGTTTCTCAAGATTAAGAAAACTCGCCATTGCTTGTTTGAGAGGCGCTAAATGTTTTTCTTTTTCACAAGGCAGATTGACAACCAATCGATTATTTTCATCTTTCACTATTGTGTTATCAAATAATTTTTGGCATTCATCATCATTTGATGTACAAGTTAGTTTTGATCACTTTCTATAACTCCTTCTGCGGTAGCGACGGTGTTTTCGACTACCCAAAGTTACTTTGAAATGTATTAACACGTTGAGTTTCGTTCTAAAACTGTTTATTTAATAATTCGTAAGCTTACTGCTAGCCTACTATTCCTACCGTCTCTGCTGCCGTTAGCGTCGGTCTCTAATTGCTTGAATAAGCATTTCCCACACTCATGTGCCATGCTCATGCACGAGCTGAACATCGAATTACAACGGCTGACCAAACATTTAATTTGATCGCGCATGAAATTAACGAAGCAGACTGCATGCATTGCAATTTTTTGGAGTTGCGTGTCTTCTATTTCGCAAAACTTCTCCAATGTTGCACTGCTTAAATTTTATTTTTTTTCTCGGTTGTTGTAGAACTCCTGACAATAGCCAGCACAATTTCGCAGTTTGGCCAACTATTCTATCCTCCTTAAATATGCCTTATTCTAGTATATTAGCTTATATGTATGTACATCACCTCCAATAACGGCGGTGATCCGACTTATTGAAGTTGGGATCGGCTAAGGTATAGTTTTTCCGTTGTTGTATATCCCATTTAAATTTTTTGCCTGGTTGCGGACTGTTTATTTTAAATTTGGCTACTCCCACTGTTGTATTTCCTAAACCTTGTAACTCAGTTACTTCTCTTCTATGTGGTAAACTAAGTATATGATCTGCTTCTTTGGAAACCTTAGTCTTTTGTTATCCTTGATTGATTAGAGCTCGCAATGTCACGTACCCTCCATTTGTTGCCTTTACTCTTATTTCAGCTGTTGCCTGTAGTATTGCCGTTTCCGAGTGTTTCGTGATCATTGCGGATGATTCGTTTTTGCGTTATTTTCTTCATTTAGTCCTTTTCCTTTTCAGAATTCATTGTAATGCAGTAATTTATGATGATTTCTTTAACACATATTACATTTTCTCTTATTATTGCAATTGCTCCCATATACGTATTATGCATCTTTTATGAATCACTGCCTGAAATTTTTCGCAATCAAAAATTTGATATCCAGGAATCTTGCAGTATACACAAATTTTTTGTGCAGCTGTAAAAAATGTAGGTGTAGGTGTGGCTTCTAGAGCTTGATATCGTTGCTCCAGAACACGGAAAACATGATTTGGACTTTGTTGCTTTCTATTTTCATATTTTTCCTGGAGAATTTTCCAAGCTGCTTCGTAATTCGGTTCTGTTACTGGTAGATGTTGCATTAATGTACCAGCTTCTCCACCTAATGATGTCTTCAGTCGGAACATCTTTTCCACTTCAGTAAAGTGCTTCGTATTATTCACCAAACTTTGGAAAAGTTCGGGGAAAGACCATTGCGTCATTTCTCCATAAAGTATCGGAATTTTAATTTCATAAAGTTTTATACCAGAAGACACTGCTTTTATTGTAGTATTCTTCTTTAACTTTTTTATTATTGTATCAAGAGTCGTACTTTAAAACGTACTTATATTACGAACCTACAAAAATACTTTCACGTATTAATACAGTATTTGAAGCGTAGTTTTAAGCTCATTCAAATTCATTTTGTAGAATTTTCTCGAATGTCGTTTTGTGTTTTTTTGCGGTATCGAATTGATTAACATTTTGCATAGTAAGCCACTTGCTGCTTACCGATGAAGAATCTTCTGGTTTTTGTATTAGTTCTGTTATAATTTTCTTTAAATTCTGCCATTATAGTCTGATAATCAATGTATTCCTGACATGGAGCCTTTCTTATTTTTCTGCTAACGATTTTTTGCTCTTCTAGCAGCAAGATCGCCAACTAATTCTGTCTTTTAGACAGGTTATCTATGGTTGGTTTTGATTATTTGTTTTCTTTTTTCAAGTTCATATTAGATTTTTTTGCACCGCTCTTGTTGTCTTAACCACAAGGACGATATTTTTATTTTTTTCCTTCCGATGTACGCAACGGATATTTCATCGCTTAAATTATATGGGTGAAGTATATATTTTTATAAATGCGGACAGTTTTTTGCTTTTCCGACTTACATTTATATTTATGTAGCTAAGTTATGCTCCTTTTCATGTGGCTTACTTTTTTTACGATGTTATGGCATGATGCGTATGTTAAGCCGTATTTGGTGTATACATATTTTCTGTATATACTATGTACAATTCAATTTCATTTCTATGAATTTCAATCATGATTTCGGCTGATTTTTGATGAAATTTCCGGAGATCACGGATTTTGATCGTCATTTATGTCCTCACGACAACTTTGAAAACGTTGAAACCACTCGTGCACTCTGCTACGGGATATGCAATCATCGCCATAAACTTGTTTCATCAATTGAAACGTTTAGGTAAAAGTTCTACCAATTTTAAAACCAAATTTAATGTTGGCTCTTTGTTCGAAGCTCATTTTCGCACCGATAACACAAACATACGGACACTTAAAATGCAATAACTTCACTTCCAATCGATGATATGTCATGAAATTCTCCCTGGACAATCGATAGAGATATTAGATTCTAACGCGTCAGTCGAAATATAGATGACGTCACCAGGGGCGCTAAATTCAAAAAGTCCTGTTTACTTTGGAACACACCTTGTATGTTTATTTTGTATATACTGTAATTTATGTGTTTTCTCTTAAAAGCAATAATTACATTTTTATAAGGTAAGTTTCATATTACATTAAACATTTAGTGAACTGTGTTTTCATTCGGTTCAATTTATTATTTACATACTTGTATGTGTAGTACATTTATGAATTAATGCAGTTATAACAATGATCCTGGGTGCAAATCAACCAATGGGCACGGGAGTCGCATAACACCCTGGATTAAGAGGTGGTAGTTCTTGATTGCTGCGCGCACGTGGCCTGTGACAACCCGAATGAAAAGTACCAAGCAGAATCACAGCGGTTTGGAGGTGCTGAAAATACCTTGGGAACTCTGCAGCACGACAAGGTGCCTGCCATTCGCAAAGACTAATCCATACGTTTGTTTGTTGGTTACGCTTTGACGGCGAATAAAATAAAATAACTTTAAAAAGTAGAAAAATTATTTTTGCTAATAGTCTGCTTTTCAAAAAATTTTAAATTCTAACAAAAAACTGCATCGAAGCGTCTCCGTTATAATTCTATAATTTAGTCAAAATTGGAACTATTCTGGTTACCTCCACCACCACGAAGAAGTTTTTGTTAATGATCGTTAATATTTATTTAAGGGGTTCAAAGCGAGCGAAACCACGAGTGAAGCTAGCTAATATATAATACATACATATATACTATAATTAAGAACAGCTGACCCGATTTGGCAGAGAATGAGTGGAAGGTAGAATAATTTCATGCCACTCTCGTGGCACGTTTGACAAAGCGTAACGGACGCAACCATTGCAACTAATTGTTGCTATTAAACAAGGCGGTTTTTTGACTGCAAAATGTTACAGTTCCAGGCAGTTATTTAGACCTGCTCAGGCTTTGAAATACTCAAGTAGTGACGTTTCGTGCCTCATGTTGCCAACACACTACTTCGACACTACCCTCCCTGCAATCTGCACCCAGTTCGCGCACTGCGACGCACCTTCACCCAAGTGACCAATACAACACCTATCTGCCTTTCCCGACTTATTCCGGCCTGCAAAAGGTCGTACGTTGCCCCTTGCTGCAGGAGTCCGTCCCCGCAACACCCTACAGTAGCATCGCCAAATAACATCACAGTGCGATAACCGTCCCTGCAGGTTCTACAGGTTCAATAACCACTACCTACACGCCACTCCCAGTTGCTAGCTTTACAATTTAACTGCAACGAACTCCGGAGTAAAATCGAGCAGATAGTTGAATTCACGAACCCATATCGATAGCTGCGGTCCATGAAATCAAGTTAAAGAGCCATTCAGATTTTATAAGTCGTGCAGGTTTCAACATTTTACGTAAGGATCGCCAGCGAGATAATGGTGGTGATAATACAATAGGGTCTCAGCATGGGAACTACCCTTGAATGTCAGGGAATAGCTATCAGGTCAAGCGAAGTCAAGCATGAAATATTTAATATAGGTGCGCTCCTTCGTGGTGAATACCGTTTAGTCTAGGCGACTTTAACGTGCATCACAATCTTTGTCATTCCTGCCTTTCAGATGAGCTGATGGAACAGATAGACAATTAGATATTCTGCACAATGATATTCTGCAGAATTATGTACTCTTTTAATAGCATTACTAGTGGTGGTCTAATAAATATTGCATCGAGCGGCTGCGCGCTTGTTAACTTTAATAAAGCTAAGTGGGTCGGCTTCAATGAATTTACTGAGAGAACCTTCATCGTGCTACCAATTCTTACGGAGGTAATCACTGGCGAACGTCAATTCCGTAAAGTGGTCGCTGCTGTTAATACTCGCCATGCCGATCCCTGTCATATCCGAATTAGGGATCTCAATTTGGAGATTCGGCAACTGTTAAATCAACACATGCAGATTAAATGGATTGAGCACCTGTAGTCTTATAACCTCTACACCAACGTGAGTAAACTACTGAAACCAGGTAAACCCGCCAACAAAGGAGAGTCTTATCGCCCGATAACTCTCCTTTCCCCAGAAATGAAAACAGTATAGGTCATTGCAAATTCATTCAGCACCTTAGTCTAGTCAAACCACCAGCATTACTAACGCAAAGTGCCCAGCACCACCACAGCATTTAGCGTCATAAACCAGATCCAGATAGTTGATGGGCTAAACCAAAAGCCACCCTAGGAAAGAACGCGGCAGTTACCTTATCGAAAGCCTTTGTCAAAGTCAACCACACGACGATACTTGAGAACATACAAGCAAACTGCCGGCCGATTTTAATCAACGTCTCACCGATATGGTCGCCTGGATGCAGACATTGCCGACTGTAACAGGATGCCTCTTGATGTGTCCGGTCGAAGACTTACACAACGAGGTCCGCATGCTTCCGATTAATGAACATAGTGAAACCATCCCTGCCGTCGTCTGTTTGAAGCGAAGCCACCTCCTAGGAACATTCAGAGGTCTTTTCTCACCAGCGCCGATGACAACGGAGGGTTATAGGTACCGCAAACGCTTAGTTTAAGAGATATTCGACTTTAAAGTTCAAAATTTCCCCAAAACTCGAACATTTCATCAAGCTATTTCACCACATTTAAGACACTTTATGCACATGTTTCACTTCAAATTCATTTAATTAAACTGTAAACAAATTCACAATTTACACTTTTTGCAGGTTTTATAAGTAAGAAATCTTTATTTTAAAAACCACTTTTCATACTCATAGTGAGCATCATTATTGTGCTAACAATTATGAGGAAATGGAGCGCTGCTATATGATAATAAGCAAATATGAGCAATTCGCTGAAATTTATCTTTTTCGCCTCTCTATAACTCCTCTTTCTTTATTTATAATAATACCCCTCTTCCCGCCCAACCGACGAGAGGGGTGTAATCCGCAAACGAGCGGAATTAGCCGAGTCTTAAAAGGCAAAGTTTTAAGCATTAGGATCTTAAGCTGCTCAGCTGCAGAAACAAAAATTTCAACAGCCAAAATTAAGAATTAGATTAAAGTAGGTTTATTATTTTTAAATGTTACTTATTAAGAGTATATAAAATGATTTTTTTAATGGTAAAGAGTGAGTCTGTTAGATCAAATGTACTGGAATGCGAATTGAAATCGTGACATATACGGCGAACCATTCCGCTTTAACTCAAAATGTGTCCACAGTTACTCCCAGATCAACGAAACTGCATACTTGCTGCAACCTAAAGTTTTGTATTACGTATGAAGTAGGGTCTACAGATCTACGTGAAAAGCACATCGTTTTGGGTTGGTATATATATTTGGTACATTTTTTAAGGAAGCAAAGATATGATTCCCTCATCTGGGCCATAATTAAATGATTGTTCTAACATATTTAACTGATTCAGAAGCAATCATGTTAACTGATATCAGACGTCTACCTCGGAAATAGTGGCTGCATTAATTACAGAAATCGGACATAACTTGTGCTGATGCGGAAAATTTTTTGGAATTTTGGGGAGTAATTGGACCTAAAGAGTTCAGCAAACATATTAGAAATTGTGTGATTGTCACTGGACATAGTAGACTTATACTTCGTCGCGGACGGAAAATTATAAATCTTGCGTTTGGAGTTGACGAAACCATAGAACAATTTTGGATTACGTATAACATTATTTTTTACTTTGTTTATATAATTAGCATAACATATTTTGTTTAGTTCAGCAAACATTTTAGAATATTTTTAATAGTCAACATCTAAACCAGCTTTTTTTTAAGTTTAAAAGCACGAGATTTTCTATTTTTATTTACATATATAACTCTCTCAAAAACCATAAATTAGAACTCATTCTTTGAGTAACAACACATTTCAGAACTTATATTTTAAATAAATTTAAAATGGTTTCATTAAAATGGGAAGCACTAAATTCAATATTGCCACTTATTCTGGCCAAGTTACTTTGGATAGTTTATAATTAATCCTCTTGAAATTAGGTTTCGCAAAGTTGAACCGAGAACAAAGATCTTGTGTATTATTATGAACTAAGTTGGCTATGATTTGGATATTAATTTCGAAAGCAGGATGATATGAGTTCTCTGGTAGTACCAAAGGACCACATCGGACGACAGAGAATATTTGAGCATTATCAACGTAAACCAGATCTAAGAACTTATCAAACTTGTTTGAAATTAAATTAATTTGGTTAAGACCCAACCATTACATCTAAGAACTCGTTAAAACATAAACGAGTACTAACCTGCTCAGGCCTTAAGACCCAGAGGGAGTAGACTACGAGTTACGTGGCCCCATGTTGCCAACGCAATACTGCGATACTAGTATCTACCGCTGTGCAAGCTGCACATAGTCACTCGCCACTCACCTCGAGTGCCAACAGAGGACATTCATGGTCCCCAGGAGCTCAAACAGGCAACATAGCTCCCACTCTGACTTGTCTCCTCACCAACCTTTATCCCGCTCCATTCCTCGAGCGAGAACCAATCAGGAACTCTTGATTCCTCGCAGTCTGTTCCGTATGACCGACCTCGAAATATTTAATATATACATCCCCCCAGTTACATGTTGCCCTACGGAATATAGGCGCGCTACTTCGTGGTGAAAACCGTCAGGTACTAGGTGACGGGAAGAATTTAGTATACCATACCAGGATTTCGGGAATAAAATGGGTATGGTCGGATAGAGGAGATTCTCCAGATCACGAATATATATGGTTATAGTAGCAGGAAGCTTATAGTTTTCGAGTTATTCGCGTTTTAAGTTGAAAACTTGCAATATTTTAATTACATATTTTCGATATATAAAATTAATTTTGCACTTATATTTTTCACTTTTATATACACTAACACATCACTTATTCATTTGCACACATTTATTTTATATAATATAGTGCAAAAATAGCTTTTAATACACATTTAAATTATTGTTGAATTTGATTATTTAAGAATAACAAATGAATTACCAACTGTCATATAATCAGTGTTACCTTATCAACATCATTTGTAAAATAACTAAATACGAAAATCAGCAACCTATAAAAAACAATATCCCTGGTTGGTCCAACACCAGGGTATATCAGAATTTTTTCGCGTTGAACTCCTTTTTGCGTGGGCGGCCTTCGGCCGCGCTTCAAACAAATAACCCTGGTCGATCCAACACCGGGGTGTATCAAATTTTTTTCGCGTAGAACTCCTTTTTGCGTGTAAAATAACTAAAAGATATTAAGGAAACAAATTATACCCCAAATAAGAGAAAGGAAAACATAAAATATAAAGAAATTATTTAAATTTAATAAAACAAACGTGTATTAAGGCTTGTATATAAATTTTATTGCCTCTAATAATTTGACGAAAGGATCTTCGTGTCTGTTGGCCACATTTTTCCGCCAAACATACTCAAAAATTAGGTCGGCGAAGTTTTCGGGACTGTTGTGGTTGTCCCTCGCAAAAAAACTTTTAATCACACGCCACTGGGACTCTATACGCTGCGTATGCGTTCCATCTACAGCCACAAATGGATTGTCCGGATCGCTGTGATTCACTTTTCGGTGCTCATACCCGTGATTCGCCAAACCATCGTACGCCTTCCAGCAATCTGTGCTTATTGTAGTTCCTGGCGCAACATGCTTCTTAATCAGGGGTATGAGCACCTCCGCAGACCTAACATTATCTGGGCATACCTCCAGCCGCAGGTCGTCGCTGCCATCCTCAATCATCCCCAAAACCCAGTGACCTTCCACACTCCTGCCTAAAATGAGAAAAACATACAAGTAAGTACCTAATATTGTATATTTTTAACCTTACCTTTATTAAATTTCGTCTTCCCGAATTTGCTTTCATCAATTTGGACCTTTTTGCCAGGGCCAGCTATTTTACCTACCGCCTCCTGATTTTCCACTTGATATAAAACTATCGCTTCGCGACAGTAATTATACCAGTCACATATGGTAGCGCTAGATAAAATAGATTCCCTGACAATACTGTTTTTCCTTACTACGTCATGCGACCAGTGCGATGCGTAGCAAAACATTAGGTAAAAACTTGTGGCAATGGTATTCTAACATTTTCCAGCCAGGTGGCCGTGGATCGAGATATTCCGGAACGCATTCGGCAAGATCCTTTTCGGCACCTAAACGTACCGACGGAGCTATTTCCCGTCATGGAGAGCACCATCGGCAGTTTATGCACCCTGCAAGTCCTTCCTCTGGCAATGAGACCCTCCTCTTCGCAAAATAATATGCAGCTCTCCTTTATTTGAAATGTGTTGAATATTTTTGAAATATTCCACATTCTCTTCACCTCTGACACGCTCAATTTGTTTGATTTGCGAACATTTATAGTCGCTTCTTCTTTCAGATCTACATATAATTATAACAAAGTATTAGAAACATGATATAAATATTCTTTTCAATATTTAATTTATAATACCTGATGAATTATTTTCCATTTTTTTTCAAAAATATTTCCGTAATTTTCATAAAAATTAATATAATTATATGTCCACACAGCTTAATCTCCCAAACACGAAATAATTATAAAAATGGCAAATAAAAGCAACGGTACTTTGCTTTAAAAGTAGCAGTACTTATATCCGTTAGATTGCATTGATGTTAGAGTGGTTGTTATGCCCTCTATGACATTGCTACTTTTTGTAGAACTCCTAGAACTCCTTTTGGCGTGGTCCAACAGCTTCAAAAATAATCCGTTAGATTGCTAGAGTGGGTGTACCAAATTTTTCTCGTAGAACTCCTTTTCGGCGGGCAGCTGGCGTGGGCGCTTCAAAAAAATAACCCTGGTCGGTCCAACACCGGGTATATACATTTTTTTTCTCCCGTAGAACTCATTTTTTCATTGGCAGCCACTTAATTTTTTTATATTTTTTTTTAATGTTTATCAACGATTATGTTTCCTGTATTTAGGGTATAATATTTCTTTATATTTTTTTTATTTTAGTTTGTAAAATATTTTACTAAAGTAACACTGATTATTTGACACATTTATTTTTACAAATGATGTCGATAAGGTAACACTGATTATGTGACAGTTTGTAATTCATTTGTTATTCTTAAATAATCAAATTCAACAATAATTTAAATGTGTATTAAAAGCTATTTTTGCACTATATTATATAAAATAAATGTGTGCAAATGAATAAGTGATGTGTTAGTGTATATAAAAGTGAAAAATATAAGTGCAAAATTAATTTTATTTATCGAAAATAGGTAATTAAAATATTGCAAATTTTCAACTTAAAACGCGAATAACTCGAAAACTATAAGCTTCCTGCTACTATAACCATACATATTCGTGATCTGGAGAATCTCCTCTATCCGACCATACCCATTTTATTCCCGAAATCGTGGGATGGTATACTAAAGCCGATCCCTAGGTGACTTTAATGTGCACCACGATCTTTGGCATTCCTGCCTGTCAAACGATCGTAGGGGGATAGAGCTGGCGGAACAGATTGACGATTCGACATTCAGCACAATGAATGACGAAGCCCCCATCAGAGTTATGGGAACATGTAATAGCTCGCCCGATATTACCATTGCTAGTGGTGGTCTGATAAATAGCAAAACCTAACAACCGATGCTAACTGGGTCGGCTTCACAGAATTTACCGAGAGCATCTTCAAACACCTATCATTCCTAGGGACGGATCCGTTGGCGAACGTGGATTCCGCAAGGTGATCGCAGCAGCTACCGCTCGCTTCATCCGGGATGGAAGAATAGCGTAAATCTGCCACAATTTCAGAGCCGAACAGTCGTTTTAGCTAATGAGCGCAATACCTTACGCCATGCCGATCCCGGGGATCCCCGAATAAGGGATCTCAATTTGGAGATTCGAAGAATGGTAAACCACCATAAGCGGACGAAATGGATAGAGCACCTGAAGTCCTGCAACCTCTCCACCGGTGTGAGTAAGCTTTGGGCTACTGTCACGGCTGTGTCTAACCCGAAGAGACATGACGACGGAGTTAAAGTTAAATTCAATGGTCATGCCCCTTCGGACCCGAAGAAGTGCGCGATCTATTTTAGATGGCAAATTACACTGCACCCTTCGGTAGACAAAACCAAGCGATGTGTTAACCGACGGCTGCGCAAAATGCCAATCGACTGCGCGCCACTTACTTTCACCGATGAGGAAGTTCATAATGCCATCAACAAATCGAAATCGTCTAAATCTATTGGCTATCTTACCAAGATCCTCAATCTGTCGCTAACCCCTCTTCAAATACCCGATGTGTGGAGAGTCGGAAGATAGGGCCCACTACTGAAACCTGGGAAATCCTCCAACAAAGGGGAGTCCTATCGTCCGATAACTGTCCTCTCTCCAGTAGGGAAGACACTTGAGGCCTTGCTACTCCCGACCTTCACTTACCATCTGAGCCTAGCCAGGCACAAGCATGGACTCCGAAAAGTGCACAGCACCACCACAGCACTTCGTGGCCTCAACCAGAAACCACCCTGTAAGAGAACGATCTTCGTGACGTTGGACCTATCAAAAGCTTTTGACACAGTCAACCACACAACGCTACTGCAGGACATCGAGAAAACTACGCTTCCTCCAGGACTGAAGAGGTGGACCATGAATCCTGAGCGGTCGACAATCATCCGTACTATTTCGAGGTGAAACATCTACACTGAGAAGAATTAAAAGGGGGTTCCGCAGGGTGGTGTCTTCTACCCGCTTCTGTTTAACTTCTACATCCCGAAACTCCCACAGCCGCCAGAAGGAGTTTCCATAACCTCGTACGCAGATGATTGCCCGATATTAACGTCGGGCAATGGAAATGATGGCATGTGTTCAGAATCTGTCCGACCTTTCTCGTTTCCTCACTGCACGGAACCAAACACTTTCCCCCACCAAATCCACAGCGATCATATTTACGAACTGGACAAAGGAGTATAGACTTGAGCTTAATATTGCAGTCCATGGCTTCAACACTAGGACTGTCAATAATCCTAAGATTTGAGGTGTAACTTTTGATAGTCCATGCTCCTTCACTCCCCATACGACCGCGATTATCGCCAAGGTACAAAGCCGCAACAAAATCCTCAAGTCGCCAGCCGGCAGCACATGGGGAAAAGACAAAGAAACGTTGCCGCACCAATATGGTCGCCTGGATGCAGCGGGACGCAGATGAGGAAACTTCAGACCTGCCAGACAACTGCACTCAGGACCACGACAGGATGCCTCTTGATGTCTCCCATCGAACACGTACATAGTGAAACGCTTATGCTCCCAGTTAAGGAGCGTAATGAACTCCTTTCCAAGCAGTCTCTGCTAGGATATTTTCGTAGAAATCACCCTTGCAGCCACCTGCTTGGAGCGGAACCGCCTCCTAGGAACATCAAGTAATCTTTCCTTAACTACGTCGACGACATCGAGCAGTGCGCCGACCGGACTTCGGGCGCAACTAACTTCCGACAGGTACCGCCATTCACAGTGGAGCTATCAACACCTTCACCGACTCCCTTTCAGTGAATGGCGTTCTTGGAGTCAAATCACCACCCACCGCTGACGAAAAGCTCGAGGTGCCGCGAGTAACGCGAGTGACCCTAACACAGCTTCGTTCTGGATGCTGTAGCAGGTTAAACTCCTACATGTTCAGAATAGGCACGATTCCGATTACTTTGGCGGAGTGGTAAAAAAAACGAATTTCCGTATAAATGGGGTATGTGCGGAAGGGGAGCTTCTCCAGAGGATTTTTTAAAATATTCCCGATTAAAAATTCAAAAATTTTCACTAAAAACACATGGTATTTCTCTATGTATATTTAAATATACACTCTAAACATTGAAATAAGTTCACATTTCACTTTTATTTTGAAATATTTTGCCTAAATTTACTAACTTAAAAATCACTTAGCACACCTTCGTTGCAAAGGTTAGATTGTTTCCAATTATGAGGAAAACGAGCGTTGCCACATCTTAAACGCCAAATATGCAGGATTCTTAACGATTTTTCTATGTTTGTTTTTTGCGTGATATTTTTTCTATATTAACTATAATAGAAAATACTTTCCAACATGTTTCAAGTTATAATTGAGTTCTGAACATTTTTTCCATATGCATATGTATATATTTAATATGTGATTTATCTACACTAATATTATAACGAGGAAAGATTTGTACCTATTTTTGTATGTTTATATGTTTGTAATGAATAGGCTCAAAATGTACTTTGCCGATTTAAAAGATTCTTTCACCAATAGAATGCTACATTCTTCCAATTTGACATAGGCTACATTTCATTTTGAAAAAAAATAGGGATCCTTGGTAAAATTTGAACAATGTAACCGAAGGTGTAGAAAAATGTGTCTTAGAACGTCTTTCATCGAATGCGCTGCCGAAACTATTAGCGACAGAACAAAATAATGTGCAACAACATTGAAGAACATCATAATGTCTACAAAAAACTCCGCGGTAGCATATGTCCAACTAATGTAGTTATGTCAGTACAACAACTTTTTTCATTTTAAACAATAATGAAAATGCTAACCAAATTCAAACCATGCTATTTATGTGTTTATATTAATGTGTATTTCAACTCCAAGAATACAGTACAGCCAGTGAAAACACCGCCAGCAACAAAATTAACATTGACGAGCTTTTTCTCAACTTTCGTCAGTGATCCGTTTACGAGAACGTTGCTGTATTCGGAAATACCCTGATATTATACATGGAATGCATCGTCGAAGAAATAGTTGCGCAGAAAGCAAGGCCAACCAGTAGATTGAAATCCAGATGTGTTCTCAACTAATGCCTTAGGACGAATTTACACAATCCACTCGAAAAACGACTATTGATTAATGTACGCGGTTCAACTTTATTTGAGTCATTGCTTACTGTGAATGGTACGGTGTGTGCCAGTTTTGGAGAAGTAAGCCAGCAAATACAATTGCTGGAACACGTTAATCACTGGAATGAAAATGAAGTTCGCACACTTTTCGCGATAATCATTTCGACATATCAGCCTTCAAATCCGCGTCAATTATGGGATACGAAAAAAAAAGACATTGCCGAAGACATTTTACATGACCTTCGCTAAAAATTGGAAATGGTAGAATTTCGGTTGATACTTCCGGTGGTTTGATATCAATTCCATCTTCCCTTTGTCAATTCACGAAAGATGAACTCATCACAAATGTTCGGACATTGGCCAAATTATCGTAACTACGATTCCTTAAGTGCACGCGCAATGTTAGCTGCCAAAAATACCGATGTTGTTGACTTAAACTGGAAGATTCAAATTCAAATTCCGGGAGACTTGCGCTCATACAAATCGATCGATCGTCTTGACAATGAAGACGGCGCCGTGAATTATCCAGTGGTATTTCTAAATTCTTTGGACAGGCTTGGTATGCCACCGCATCATTTGCGTCTCAAAATAGGATCGGTCGTTATTATGTTTCGCAATCATCATGCCACGAAACTGTGTAATGGAGCCCGACTGATTGTGACGCACCTATTGAATACAAGGGGCAGAATGCTTGATTCTACGAATTCCTTTGAGTTCTAACGATTTCCCATTTCAGTTCAAACGTATTTCGTTTCCTGTGAAAATTGCATGTGCGATGACAATCATCTAAATATAGTCGCATAGTGTGAGGCATAAATTTGGAAATGTTATGTTTTTCAACACGGCCGTGGCGTGCTCACGAGTTGGAAAACCATCTTTTCTGTACACCGGAACAGAAACCAAGAAATGTTGTTTATCAAGTTGCGTTACATTGAAAAAAAAAATTAAATGACAAATTTAACTTTCTTTTCATTTCAAAACACATAGTTTCACGCAGGACAACGGCTGCGGGGTCAGCCAGTATTTAATGAACACAAATAACTAAAATTCTTTTATTCTTAATATTGTAAAATTTATATCATATAGGGGTGACTGAAATACTTTCGCATAGTACGCCTTTTGCGTTGGCGCCCTTCGGCCGCGCCCTAAAAAAAATAACCCTGGTCGAGCAAATACCTGGGGCTGGATCGTATCTAGGTGACCCAGACAACGTAGAAAGTCTTTGAGAGTAACCAAAAGTATGAAACATTCCTGTTATTCCAGTTCTTTCTGTGTACGAAGATATTTTGTTTCAAACAATTCATTAACAAAAACATCGAATAAAGTCTTTAGTCTGATCAAAGCGGTACCTGTTTTGATAGCTAATTTGCTTCTACATTTTGTTTGGAATAAATTTTGTGTAGAAGTATCAGCTCAACCCAACCCAAAGGAAAAGACCACCCCTGCGCGATACAAAAAAAAAAAATGTAATAAATATACGTTGAATTCATTATTTATGAGGTATTCTGTGACTATAAATTCTGTTATACGAATTTGTTAAAATTCTTTTATCTCTGAATAGGTAGATATAGTATATATTCGTAAGATCAATGATACTAGATACAATCAACGAATGGAATTTTTATTACAATGAACCAATACATGTTTCAATTGGAGAATATTTTTAAAAGAATATACGAGTAAATAGATTTAAGTAGATGTCCTATGATTTTTGATGTACCTACACGAGCCTGAACAGGGTATATAAAGTTTGGCACGAAGTTTGTAACATTTAGAATGAAACGTCAAAGAGCCTATAAAATACGAGTATATACGCAAATTATTAGCCCGACGAGCTGAGTTGATTTAGTCATGTCCATCCATCTGTCTGTCTGTGTATATAATATACGCGAACTTTTCCCTCAGATTTTGTGATATCGTTCTGAAATTTTGCAAGGCTTTTTCTTTCCAAAAAGCTTCCTATTTGTCGAAAGTTTCGTTAGCGGACCACTATAGCATATAGCTGCCATACAAACTACACCATCGGGGTCAAGTGCTTGTATGGAATATTTTGTGTTTGACGAAATATCTTAAGGTAATTTAGCATAGATTATTGTCCAAGTCAAAGGTGCAGTACCGAAAGTAATTATTCAGAAGTATCCAACTTGACTGATCCAAATAAAGTTCGTGTAAGGAATATTATGTTTTTTGGAGGGTATATCTGCAACATAATTTATTGTTTTTGATGATTTGTAAACAAAAGGCCTAAGATTTGTCTAGTTTGCAAAAATTTGTGTTAGATTCCTTCAATTGTTGGATTGAATTAATCTTTGTTTCACGTCATGTTTTACGAGGTCGTTCTTAAAGAAATTTCCTGACTGGTGATCTTGGAGAAGATGAAATGTCATTTTCTTGTTTAGATCCTTCTATCTTTTTTGGAATTTTGTACAAACTTCAATAAATTTTTGTTTTCGCGGTGAGTTCAGTAGGTCTTTTGCATGTTGTTTTTGTTTTCTTTTTGACTATTTGCTCATCTGCCTCCTTCTTTTCCAATTTCGCATTTGAACAACAATTTCCAAAATCGTGCGTCTGATTTTGTTGAAATCGAGATTTTCGTTTGCGTCGGTTGCCTAACTAGTTTTATTTTATTAGTTTCTGTGCGTTTCCGAGTCCATTCCTTTAGCTTAAGAAAGTAATCATTATAATATATAGTATAACCATGGATCTTTCTTTATCCTTCTTCTCAAAACATTTCTATCGTTTTCTGCTTTGTTCGCATTTTGACAAGAATGTTTGTTTTTTTATCACGTTTTGCATCAAAATGTTTTCAAGGGAAAATAGTAAGCAGTAACAAAAGGGAGTTATTTTCAGTAGCAACAACAATGATGAATCCTTCGCTATAATTCAAAAAATCAAAATTTCTTCAAATTAATTAAATTACACTATAATCTTTTAAAATAACCACATTTTACACTTGTAAAGGTAAATTTTTTATCCAAAGTGTCTTATTTCAAAATTACATTTTACACTCATGTGGTTCTGTGACAACCCGTAAGGAAAAGTACCTTAAGCAGAATCACAGCAGTTTGAGGTGCTGAAAATGCCTTGGGACCTCAGCACGACAAGGTGCCTGCCATTCGTAAAAACTAATCCATACGTTTGTTTGTTGGCTACGACGCCAAATAAAATAAAATAACTTGCAATTAGAAAAACATTTTGTTTAATAATCTGTTTTTCAAAAATTTTAAATTTTTAACAAAACTAAATGGCTGTCTCCGTTATAATTTGCTAATTGAATAAAACTTGAACTATTCTGCCACCTCCACCACCACGGTAGCAAAGTTGTTAATGATCGTTAATATTTATTTAAGGGTTCAAAGACGAAACCACGTAAAAAGAATATATAATAAACCCCATATATATATTAAGAACAGCACTGTTTTGGGGAGAAAGGGAAGGTGGGGTTTTTTCGCCACTTGTGGCACGTTTGACAAAAACGTAACGGAAACCCAAACCTTGAATAATTGTTGTTTAAAACAAGGGTTTTTACCAAATGTTAAATTCAGGATTTTTTGACCTGCTGGGTTTTTAAAATATTTTGTAGGACGTTTCGGCCCAGTTGCCAACGCACCTTCGACACTACCCCCGCAATCTGCACCCAGTTCGCGCTCGACGCATCCCAAGGACCAATAAACCCCTATTCCCTTTTTGACTTTTCCCGGCCTGCAAAGTCAGGCCCTTGGCGGTCCGCCCCCCAACACCCCCAGAGATCCCAAAAAACTAAGAAAACCCGCCCCCTGAGGTTCTAATTTCAAAACCCATTCCCCCCCACCCAGTTTAGCAAATTTAACTCAACGAACCCCGGAGAAATGAAGATAGTTGAATTACAACCGTACGATAGTGGGTCCAGAAATCGTTAAGGCCATTCAGATTTTATTTTTATTTAACATTTAGAAGGGACCCCAAAAGAGTAAGGGTTATAATAAAACTCAGCAGGGGGAACTACCCTTAAATGTCAGAAAAATCAGGTCGGGAAAAACAAAAAATTTTTAAAAAGGGGCGCTCCTTCGTGGTAAAACCCTTTTTTGTTAAAAACTTTTTGCATCCAATCTTTTCATTCCGCTATCAGATGAGCGATGAACAGATAACAATTGAATTCTACTTTAACACATCCCCACCAAAATTTTAAAAATTTTTTTTAAAGAATAGGGGTGGTCAAATAAATTTGCCAGGGGCGCGCTTTTAAACTTTTTTGGGCGGGCGGCTTCAATAAATTTTTGAGAAAACCCATCGTTCCAATTTTTGGGGAATCACTCGAACGTCAACCGAAAATGGGCGCGCAAATCCCATGCCGATCCCGTCAATCCGGGAAATTAGGGGTCTAATTTGGAGATTTGGAACACAAACCAAACAGCGATTGAATGGTTGAGACCCCGGGCTTATAATTTTTACACCAACGTGAGAAACTGCCGGGGAAAACCGAACAAAGGGGAACATGCCCGATAACTCCTTTCCCCAAGAAAAAAAAAGGTCTTTCCCTTATTCAGCACCCTTTTTATTTAAACCACCCCTTATAACGCAAACCCAAACAGCTTAGGCAAAAAGATCCAGAAGTTTTGAAAAACCAAAAAACCACCCAGGAAAAAACGCGGGAGTTACCTTTTCAAAACCTTTTGTAAAACAACCACACGAATTTTTGAGAACATAAACCCCAAATCCGGCGATTTTTAAACAACATCCACCCATATTCGCCTGGGGTGCAGAATTGCCGACGTAACAGGGTGCCTCTTGATTTCCGGTCGAAGACCAACAACGGGTCCCATGCCTTGATTAAGAAAATATGAAAAAACCTCCGTCGCTGTTTTAAAGGAAACAATTTTTGGAACATTTAGAGGGCTTTTTTTCCCCCGGGCCCAACAACGGAGGGGTTTTAGGTACCGCAAACGTTGTTTAAGAGATATTCGACTTTAAAATTCAAAATTTTCCCCAAATTTTTTATTTCACCAATTTAAGACACTTATGCAATTTTTTACTTAATTATTTTTAAATTTAAACGTAAAAAAATTTTAAAATTTCACTTTTGCAGGTTTTTTAAGTAAGAAATTTTATTTTAAACCACTTTTCTTCTAAGCTATTATTGTTAACAAAAAAAGGGAGCGCCCATAGATATTTAACTTGAAATTGCAAATTTATCTTTTCCCCCTTTATAACCCCTTTCTTTATTTATTAATACCCTTTTTCCCCCGCCCAACCGAGAGGGGGGAATCCGCAAACGAGCGAATTTTAATTTTTAAAAGGAAAGTTTGCATTAGGGCTTTGTGCTCCCGCGCAGAAACAAAATTTAAAAAAAATTAAAAATTTGATTAAAGAGGTTTTTTTTTTTTTTAAAGTTTCTTTTTGAGTTAAAAAATGATTTTTTTAAAGGTAAAAGGAGTCGTTAGATCAAATGTACTGAATGCAATTGAAATGAATATACCGGGGAAACCCTTCCCCTTTTTAACTAAAAAGGTTCCCCTTACTCCAGATCAACGAAAAATATTGTCAACCAAATTTTTAAAATTTTTGGGGAATACTAAGAATAAAGACTGTTTTTGGTATATATATTTTATATTTTTTTTGGGGCAAAGATTGATTCTCTTTAAAAAAAAAATGATTGTTCTAACATATTTAACGATTCAGAAGCAAACATGTTAACGAATCAGACGCGTTGGAAATG
>NW_026089624.1:21323672-21342018 GCF_024586455.1 Bactrocera neohumeralis | reverse complement strand
CTTAGGACCAAGTGGAGAAGGACCTGGCTTCGCTTGGAATATCCAAGTGGCGCCACGCAGCGAAAAGAAGACTAAAATCGCGTAAGCGGTGTCTACGCCAATTAAGAAGAAGAAGAATCCATTTTATAACGAAAACTTAACTTTTGTTTTAATATTGGATATAAAGTGGTTATATTTTTTGGTTATCATGCACTCATATTGAAACAAAATTTGAGTTTTGGATGTTAAGTAGTTATATTTTTTGGTTATTATATCTGTCAGCGATTTCCATTTATTTTTTATGATTCATTGGTTTGTATTTTAGCTGACGATATATATTATTATATTTAAAATATGAGTTTTGGATATAAAGTGGTTACATTTTTCGGTTATCATGCACTCATATTGATACAAAATTTGAGTTTTGGATATAAAGTAGTTAAATTTTTTGGTTATTATGCACTCAAACTCATATTTTAAATATAATATATATACATATTTATTGTCACCTAAAATATAAACCAATGTATCATAAAAAATAAATGGAAATCGCTGGCAGATATAATAATCAAAATTTATCAATTTGATAACGAAAACTTAAATTTTGTTTAAATATGAGTGCAAAATAACCAAAAAATATAACCACTTTAACCACTTTATAACAAAAAGTCACTATATTTTTTTATTTTTAACGCAGAAAGGAGTACTACGCGAAAGTACTACAGTCACCCCGGGTATTCGCTCGGCCAGAGTTATTTTTTTAAAAAGAGACCAAAGGCCGCCAATTTCATAAGAAGTTCTAGGTGATAGTGTAAAATATGATATCTATATATTTAAAATTAAGTGGCAAAACTCCCTGTTCGCATACTCCTCCTAGACGGCTTGGCCGATTTCAATGAAATTTTCAGGGGTGATTGGGGTCTGTTTGGAAGGTGCACATAAGAAATTTAATGTGTGTATCATTGCACGTTTTGCGAAAAACAAAAAAAAATGATACATCCCGCCTATACAAATTCTCATGAAATTGTTATTGTTTCGTAAGTGCTTCCATGCGGTTTGCAAATACACTGTTGGTGGGTCTTATTGCATATGCGTGTGTGGGTAAAATACTTACATAGTTTAAGATGTAGTTTTAGGTTAATTTTTCAATTTTTTTTATGTACTTCAAATATGCATACTCTAGCACGACCACAGGGAAAACACTAACTACCTTTTTCGAGTTGTGTGAAAACGATGAATTTGCAAGAACATTGCTATATTCCGAAATACCACAATATTTCACTTGGAATCCATCATCGAAAACATTTCAACGACGAAAGCAAGGGGAGCGTGTTAACGGTTATCCAAATGTCCGTAAAACCGATGCCATAAGACGCATTTTCACCATCCATCCGAACAACGCCGAATGTTTCTATTTGCGTCTGCTATTAGTCAACGTGCGCGGACCAAGATCATTTGATGATTTGAAACGGTCAGTTGTGTGCGACGTATCGTGAAGCATGTCCGCGATTGCACTTGTTAGAAGATGATATGCATTGGGACACCGCACTTCATGACGCATCACTCACATCTCATCCAAAACAAATACGCGTACTATTTGCCATAATTATATCTACATGCCTTCCGTCAAATCCGCAAGAACTGTGGAATAAGTACAAAGACTGCATGACCGAGGACTTATTAAATTTGGCGCGTAATCGAGCATCGGACGCAGACTTGCTATATACATTAAAAATGTACAATGATGCTTTGATATTGGTTGAAGATCTGTGCCTTACAATTGCGAATAAGGCATTAGCGCAACTTGGCATAACTGCGCCCAATCGTTCAGCGATTGATATGCTTGACCATGACCTTCAACGTGAACAACAATACGATTGCAATGAATTGCGTGCTTTCATTCAAGCTAACATTACCAAATTGAATATTCAGCAGAAAAATGCTTATGATAAGATTATACGAGCGGTTGACAATAACGCCGGTGGATTCTATGTACTTTCTGGATGCGCCCGGTGGTACAGGGAAAACGTTTCTCATCTCTTTGATTCTTGCTACTGTACGGTCACAGCAGAAATTGCGCTGGCAATTGCTTCGTCAGGCAACAATACTAAATGGCAAGGCAGCAGGTGAAGTTGTACTCTTACCACGCATTCCCATGATTCCAACGGACATGCCGTTTGAATTTAAGCGCTTGCACTTCCCAGTACGTCTTGCCTTTGCGATGACCATCAACAAATCGCAAGGCCAAACGTTTCAAGTGTGCGGCGTCAATTTGGAAGAACCGTGCTTCTCCCACGGCCAATTGTTCGTCGCATGCTCGAGAGTGGGAACACCAAGGTGCTTATTCATTTACGCGCCAAGTGGAAAAACTAAAAATGTTGTATACCAATATGTTTTATAACTGTTTTATAAATAAGTAACAGTTTTACAACAATAAATAAAACTCAAAGTAAAAACCCTTAAGAGTTTTAATCGATTTAGGTGTTGCTAAACGCACAGAGTAACAGCTAGTTACATTATAATTTGCCTATTTTGCTAAAAATAGAAATAGAAAAGTCTAAAAAATGCGAAACCCATAATAATATGTATGTCGGCGCACCCTAATAGTGTGTGGATATTGGTATGCGTGTGTGAGTGTATGTGTATACAGTTTAGGAAATTTCATTAGAAGACTAAGTTCCTCATAATTGCATCAGCCGTTGATTGTACTGTGATTGGTTGTCTGCATGTTGTCGCTTTGGGAAGTACCGCTTTAGCGGGGCGACAACGTGGCGTCGCCACCGTCGAGTGTGGTTGTCTGCATGTCGTCTCTTCAAGGAGTACCGTTTTAGCGGGACGACAGCGTGGCGTCGCTATCGTTGAGCGTGGTTCGGTGGTAAGTTCAAAAGGAAGAAAACTACGTAGAGTCAGTCGAGTTGAGGTCTTGATCTAGTGAAGTCGTGTTCAAGAGTTAATAGTGTGAAGAGAGAAAATATTGTGAAGTGTAAGGGTGAAACCGAAACTCGCTACGCTGCAAACATGTGAATCAATGGAATTCCGACATGTATATAAAAATATTATATTACAATCATATACATATACATAATATTATAATATTATCACACGATTTTACTTATTTGTGTTAATTAATTATAAATTACATACGGATATTATTCATTTATTCATATATGTATGTATATGGAAAAGTGTTCACATATTCAATTTTAGCTTGAAAAATCTTATTTATAGTTTTTTTTATAGTTAATAAAGAAAAAAGAATCACTCGAAAGTACAAACAAAGAAAACGCTGTGAAACGCTGAAAATCCTTCATTTTTGGTTTTTAAGGTGTGGCAAAGCTGGTTTTCCTCGTAAATAACTATAAACACTCTAAACTTTTCAGTCATGAATTTGACAAATGATTTTTATATTACTAAATTTAGCTAAAAAATTGCAAAATAAATGTGAAATGTGAGCTTATTTCAAAGCTTGGAGTGTGTATTTAAATATACAGAGTAAAAAATGTGAAAAGATTTAGTGAAACATAGAGAAATAACATGATTTCTTAGTGCAAATTTTTGAATTTTTAAACGTGAATATTTTAAAAAATATTAGTTATTTTTACATTATTTTTGGATATTCCTCCTTTGGAGAAACTCCCATATCCGCACATTTATACGGAAATTCGGTTTTTTTATACCTCCGCCAAAGTAATCGGAATCGTGCCCAGCGCTCCATTTCGTCGTAATCGTTAGCACATAAATGTTGTTTACGAGGGTAAAATGTAATTTTTAAAATAAAGATTTCTTAGGTAAAAAACGTGCAAAAAGTGTAAAATATGGATTTATTTAAATGTTTATAGTTTAATTTAATTAATTTGAAGTGGAAAATGTGCGTAGAGTGCGTAAAAGGTGGTGAAATAGCTTGTTGAAATGTTCGCATTTTGGGAATTTTTGAACTTTAAAGGCGAATATCTCGTAAACTGAGCGTTTGCGGTACCTATAGCCCTATTTATTTTTTAATCAGGAGGACTTCCTCTTTCCAACGATACCTTCAGATCGCGGCGCCAAAGAAATCGGAATCGTGCCCCAGAATAGACCCCGATCTGTCCAATATCTGTCCTACATGCAATGAGTCTCCGCATGACACTGGCCACCTCTTTGCATGCCCTGCCAACCCTACTCATCTAACGCCCCTTTCTCTTTGGTATTACCCCGTCGAAAAAGCGCGATTCCTGGACCTCCCGCTAGATGACGTAGACGACAACCTGGATAACCCTTACCATCTAAACGGGGACTAATGACCGTTAAAACAACAACGTTTCATTCGCACGAAATTAAACGACTATATCATGTACATTTCTCGATCCTTCTCTCTCCTACTAAATCCGCAACCATTTTAGGGAACTCGACGGAAGAGTACAATTTGGATCTTAATATTGCAGTTAATTACATTGAAATTCCGACTGTAAACAACTATAAAATATCCGATGTTACACTCGATCTTTCACTCTGCATACGTACGAGATTATTGTTAAAGTACAGACTCTCGACAAAATCATTGATTCGCTAACAGGCAGGACCTGGGGAAATGACAAAAAAGCGTTTTTAGCAACATATTAGGCATTCTGCAAGACGGTACGAAGCACCGGTATGGTCAGCTAGGTATAGTAAAACGCTGATGATGACTCTTCAGACTTGTCAGAATACTGGACTCCGTACGATAACAAGATGTCTTCCGTGGATCACCTACATAGCGAAGCCAGGGGTCGAATCGTTACATCCGTGCACGGATCGGCAAACATACGAAAGAAAATTACGTGATACGTCAATCGTGTGCGGTGATTAGCATTATGACATACGATAGCAAACGGATCGTAATGTATTTTCAATTCACAATAGTTTTTAAATTCCACATTGCTCTGGATCGTATTTTTAGGTCACAATAGATGTGGAACTGTCAAAACTGTTGCGAAGTTTTCAAGAAACTAACAGAAGTAAATCAAAAATATCAAAATGTATCCAACTGTGTTTTTTTTTTTTGAGCTCTAGTGAAAGTGATGGGCATAAAAAAATAGTGCGGAGATAGCTAAGAGATCGTAGCAATAGCGTAGGAATAAAAACAATATGAATCCTCATTTACAAAATTTTCTTTGTAGATGTATCGTTGAACAAAGCAAAGGAATCTTAAAAACACGGTGGAGAATTTTAGGATTTTAGGCAAGAGAGGAAGGTATCAACCCACAAAGGTGCAAGATTTGCAAACGTTTGTGAGGCATTACATAACATCTGCATACAATTTACAACAAGTCGAGACCCTCAAAATTACGATTCTTATCACACTAAGAAATGAACACTGGGGTAACGAACCGCTTCACCGCAATCGACCAAACGATAAGAGATCAAATAAGGTATTCTTTAATACATTTAATTAAAAAATGTATATGTCCTTAACCTTGTAAATAATTTTATTTTTATTGTCAACTAAAATACAAAAATTTTGTTCATATAAATAACTTTTTTTAATTTTTAATACAATATTCCATTCATTGCTTCCTTGTTTATGTCCTTTATTACTAAAAATTATAAAACACTTAAGATTCTAAAAAATTTTGCTCACATTTCCATAAATTTGGCTATTGCGATTGGTAGTTCGCTTTCGAACGACGATTCGAACGAACGGATACGTTTATATACTCGTTCACGTATGTCATCATGCCAGATCACGATAGAAGCGTTACGATCACGTACGTCATAATACGAAATACAAGCTTTTACGTGACGAGTGATACGTTCACGGATGTAACGATTCGACCCCAGCATGTTTTTTTCTCTCGTAGGATACGTTAGATTACTTCGATTTCAAGGAACTTGAACATTATCACCTAAGTGAGGATTAGAAAACCGGTACAACAGAAACAACAATTAACTTGACCCTTATCATTCGAACAGGGTCTGGATGAGCGTTGCAAAAGCAATAAAATTTGAATAAGTTTTCGTTTATTTTTATCTAATCAAATAATATAACGTAATTATTTTAAGCTTTCAAAACAACAGATTTTCCTGTGGATTTTCCGTAAATAGAAATATTCCCTTACTTTGCGACCTGCAAAATGGAACATTTTCTGCTTCGTTTAATATCAATCACACCAACAAAGTTTGTCCATTTAATGAACGATTTACATCCGATGCTACAATTTGTTTTCTACTATTTATGGAGAAGATCTTGTAATTTACTCCAAACAGTTCAAATATTTTATTTACCTCGTTGCATATTTGCGAGAAAGTAATGATTGGTAGCATTATTCTCAAGTAATAAACTGGCTTTTCTGCCCTGATTAAATCGTGAACATAATTTCTCAGATAGAATAACATTCACCCACTTCAATGACGTCAAATTGAGCTTCTCAGTTGCACAAATAGTTAGTGCCATTATCATACCTTTAATATCCGAGTTTTCAGTGATAATTAAACGCCGTTTTTCGGCTTCTTCCCTATCAAATGGAAGCAGTACCGAATTAATACTGGCTTTAAGCAAGCTTTCATGACTAGCAATAATTTTAGTTAACTGATCACATTCACCGTCATTGACACCACTTAATTTATAAAAAATTATTACCGGATTCGTTGGTACAAGTTGAGCTTTTTTTTCAGTTTTTGTATACGGTTTATAACTTCGCGAGCTGAACCTTCTTCAAACAATTCAGAACTGGGTGTCATGTCCATAAGCACAAGTACTTCGTTGTCACAGTTCGCCTCCATATTTGTTCCTATCTTCTCTGAAACACAATATATTATCCGTATTTCTTTAAGTTCAACACGGTGGTTAAGTATGTCGAAATAGCCATTAGATAAATGTAATTGTATTTCATGATCGCTGAGCTGTTTGATAGCTGACATAACGTATTTGAAATCACTTTTTAATCTCTGACCTAGAATCTATGTGAAAAAATTCAGTTTAGGCTTAATTAAAATAAAACATATACATCTAATATACCTTATGATCGGGTTCTGCACGTAATGTTATTCCATATTTTTCCTTATCTGAACTCATAGTCAATTTACGAGCATTTAACTCACTCAATATAAACGTTTCCAGATTCATGATAGAAGAAAGGCAAACTGCATCCTTGTGTATCACAATTATATTTGAGACAGGATATTTTATTGGCAACGTACGACGGTCACGCATAAGGCGACCCAGTTCGATAACTGACTGCATTAAGGTTACAGATTTCTCAATATCCGAACGTATAAAGTTTCGATTGCAGAGAGGCATTAATTGAAAATGCATTGAAGCTGGATTCTCAATGGTATTCTTCTTCTTCTTAATTGGCGTAAACACCGCTTACGCGATTATAGCCGAGTTAACAACAGCGCGCCAGTCGTTTCTTCTTTTCGCTACGTGGCGCCAATTGGATATTCCAAGCGAAGCCAGGTCCTTCTCCACTTGGTCCTTCCAACGGAGTGGAGGTCTTCCTCTTCCTCTGCTTCCCGCGGCGGGTACTGCGTCGAATACTTTCAGAGCTGGAGTGTTTTCATCCATCCGGACAACATGACCTAGCCAGCGTAGCCGCTGTCTTTTAATTCGCTGAACTATGTCAATGTCGTCGTATATCTCGTACAGCTCATCATTCCATCGAATGCGATATTCGCCGTGGCCAATGCGCAAAGGACCAGAAATCTTTCGCAGAATTTTTCTCTCGAGAACTCGTAACGTCGACTCATCGGTTGTTGTCATCGTCCAAGCCTCTGTACCATATAGCAGGACGGGAATTATGAGCGACTTATAGAGTTTAGCTTTTGTTCGTCGAGAGAGGACTTTACTTTTTAATTGCCTACTCAGTCCGAAGTAGCACCTGTTGGCAAGAGCAATCCTGCGTTGGATTTCCAGGCTAACATTGTTGGTGGTGTTTACGCTGGTTCCAAGATAGACGAAATTATCTACAACTTCAAAGTTATGACTGTCAACAGTGACGTGAGAGCCAAGTCGCGAGTGCGACGACTGTTTGTTTGATGACAGGAGATATTTCGTTTTGCCCTCGTTCACTGCCAGACCCATTTTCTGTGCTTCATTGTCCAGCCTGGAGAAAGCAGAACTAACGGCGCGGGTGTTGAGGCCGATGATAATATTAATATCGTCGGCATACGCCAGCAGCTGTACACTCTTACAGAAGATGGTACCTTCTCTATTTAGTTCTGCAGCTCGAACTATTTTCTCCAGAAGCAGGTTGAAGAAGTCGCATGATAGGGAGTCGCCTTGTCTGAAACCTCGTTTGGTATAAACGGCTCGGAGAGGTCCTTCCCGATCCTGACGGAGCTTTTGGTGTTACTCAGCGTCAGCCGTATTAGTTTTGCGGGGATACCAAATTCAGACATCGCGGCATAAAGGCAGCTCCTTTTCGTGCACACACCTCAATGGTATAATCTGATTGAAATAGTACTAAACGCTGAAAAATATATTCGGAAAGAAACGGCATGAAGGGCGCCATCATTTTAACCATTGAATAGAGAACATCATACAGTGTATACAATGATTGCTTACTCTCCCTCTTGCCTAGTTCTCCCTTCACTCGTCGACGATTTAAGCGAACATACCTACAAATTACATACCAGCATTATGATTTTCTCATAGCACAATATAATTTAACTTACCAGTTCGTCAATTTATCTACATATAAACTTTGTTAATCGTGGAACCACAGTGTATAAACGATACTGTTCCATTTCCTTAAAGAAGAAATCCCACAATGACTCCTTGAAGGAAATTATCCAAATATCAAGTACAGATGATTCACCAATGTTTTTCAGATGACGTGCTTTACTGTACATGTACTTCTGCTCATTAAGATTCTCTTTCTCATAACGAGAAATGTTTTGTAGTAAAAGTCGATAAGCGTTATACCACGGTAAAAATACATCTTTAATTATATCACGCACACCGTCCTCTTTAAATCGTAAATTCTCAGCTCGTACTACAGGCGAATTTATTAAATACAGACGAAGTGCATCGGCGCCATATTTTTTTACTACTTCCATAGGGTCACGATAGTTCTTTTTACGTTTTGACATTTTTTGACCGTCTGCCGCTAACACTAACCAATTAAATTTTTGTAAGGCGGCCGTCCAGGAATGGCAGACGGTATTTTTATTTCATCAATCGTCTCACGATGAAGATCCGTAATCTTCTTCCCGGAAAACATTTCTAAGTGTTTGATACTTCCAATACAAACAGTTTCGTCACCAGTAGGTGATAGTTAAGGCACATGTAACTTACAACACATCACTATCACATGGGTCAATGTCCAAAATACGCGATAACACTAAACTAAACACCATTATCAAGAACAACGAATTACATATATGTATTGTAGATGGAGGATGGAGTCATGTGTAGAAGTTCACGCAAGTGAGGAAAGTTCTCTGATCGCCATTCACTTGGGAGTGGCCAGAAACGATTCTTTTACACATGGCTCAAGCAGCTCACTACTTCCGGTCTTTGACCAAGTATCCTCTGGGTAGCCTAAGAACATCCGTTCGAAGGCGAGCTAAAGTGAGAAGGCGAAACATTCCCTACAAGGGTTGTGCGCTGGGTTTGGGACCCGCCACGTAAAAAACACCCCCAGTGAAGAGCTACAACCAGCCTCGGATGAGAGACCCCCCTTTTGATGACGACCATGGCAAACGAAATAAGGACTACGAATTGAGGGCATGCATCTGGAATGTCCGGTCCCTTAATTGGGAAGGTGCCGCTGCCCAGCTGGTTGATGTCCTCGTAAAGACAAAGGCTGACATCACCGCCGTCCAAGAAATGCGATGGACGGGACAAGGACAGAGACGAGTAGGTCCTTGTGACATTTACTACAGTGGCCATATAAAGGAGCGCAAGTTTGGTGTAGGATTCGTGGTGGGAGAGAGACTCCGTCGCCGAGTACTATCATTCACTGCGGTGAATGAACGTCTAGCCACAATCCGCATCAAAGCGAGGTTCTTCAACATATCGCTGATTTGCGCCCACGCCCCGACGGAAGAGAAGGACGATGTGACCAAAGATGCCTTCTATGAGCGCTTGGAGCGCGCTTATGAGAGCTGCTCTCGCCACGATATCAAAATCGTGCTTGGCGACTTTAACGCCAGGGTGGGCAAAGAAGGTATATTTGGCACTACGGTCGGTAAATTCAGCCTCCACGACGAAACATCCCCAAATGGGTTGAGGCTGATTGACTTCGCCGGGGCCCGAAATATGGTTATCTGTAGTACTAGATTCCAGCATAAGAAGATTCATCAAGCTACCTGGCTGTCTCCGGATCGAAAAACTACCAACCAGATCGATCATGTTGTGATAGATGGAAGACACGTCTCCAGTGTTTTAGATGTGCGTGCGCTCCGAGGTCCTAACATCGACTCGGACCACTATCTTGTTGCAGCTAAGATTCGCACCCGCCTCTGTGCAGCAAAAAACGCACGCCAACAAACACAAGGAAGGTTCGACGTCGAGAAGCTGCAATCACAACAGACAGCCGAACGATTTTCTACTCGGCTTGCACTCCTGCTCTCTGAGAGCACTCGTCAACAACTCGGTATAAGGGAACTGTCGGACGGCATTTCAAATTCCTAACGTACAGCTGCACCCGAAACCATTGGTTTTCGGAAAGAGCAAAAGAACAGCTGGTACGACGAAGAGTGCCGTGTCGCAGCGGAGAGAAAACAGGCTGCCTACCTCGCAACGTTACAATCGACCACTACACGTGCGGGATGGGATAGATACCGAGAGTTGAAGAGGGAAGCGAGACGCATTTGCAGATAGAAGAAGAAAGAGGCCGAAATTCGTGAGTACGAAGAGCTTGATAAGCTGGCCGACAGGGGTAATGCTCGAAAATTCTACCGAAAAAAATGCGGCGGCTTACAGAAGGTTTCAAGATCGGAGCATACTCTTGTAGAACCCCCAAAGGTGATCTAGTCACTGATGCCCAGAGCATAGTCTCCTCAACATCGCATATAAGGTTCTATCGAGCGTATTGTGTGAAAGATTAAAGCCCACCGTCAACAAGCTGATGGGACCTTATCAGTGTGGCTTCAGACCTGGAAAATCAACAACCGACCAGATTTTCACCATGCGCCAAATCTTGGAAAAGACCCGTGAAAGGAGAATCGACACACTTCACATTCTTCGTCGATTTCAAAGCTGCTTTCGACAGCACGAAAAGGAGCTGCCTTTATGCCGCGATGTCTGAATTTGGTATCCCCGCAAAACTAATACGGCTGTGTAAACTGACGTTGAGCATTACGAAAAGCTCCGAAAGGATCGGGAAGGACCTCTCCGAGCCGTTCGATACCAAACGAGGTTTGAGGACAGACAAGGCGACTCCCTATCTGGACTTCTTCACCTGCTTCTGGAGAAAATAGTTCGTGCTGCAGAACTAAACAGAGAAGGTACCATCTTCTATAAGAGTGTACAGCTGCTGGCGTATGCCGACGATATTGATATCATCGGCCTCAACACCCGCGCCGTTAGTTCTGCTTTCTCTAGGCTGGACAAGGAACCAGCATTAACACCACTAATAATGTCAGCCTGGAAATCCAACGCAGGATTGCTCTTGTCAACAGGTGCTACTTCGGACTGAGTAGGCAATTGAAAAGTAAAGTCCTCTCTCGACGAACAAAAGCTAAACTCTATAAGTCGCTCATAATTTCCGTCCTGCTATAAGGTGCGGAGGCTCGGGCGATGACAGCAACCGATGAGTCGACGTTACGAGTTCTGGAGAGAAAAATTCTGCGAAAGATTTATGGTCCTTTGCGCATTGGCCACGGCGAATATCGCATTCGATGGAACGATGAGCTGTATGAGATATATGACGACATTGACATAGTTCAGCGAATTAAAAGACAGCGGCTACGCTGGCTAGGTCATGTTCTCCGGATGGATGAAAACACGCTCTGAAAGTATTCGACGCAGTACGCGCCGGGGGAAGCAGAGGAAGAGGAAGACCCTACTTCGTTGGAAGGACCAGGTGGAGAAGGACCTGGCTTCGCTTGCAATATCCAATTGGCGCCACAAAGCGAAAAGAAGAAACGACTGGCGCGCTGTTGTTAACTGGCTATAATCGCGTAAGCGGTGTCTACGCCAATTAAGAAGAAGAAGAGTACCTAATAGTATAACAGAACATAACCACACGCTTTGTCTTTTGTATTTTAAAGATTACCAAATAAAGAACGTTCTGCTGTCAATGCAGAACTAAAATATTTTTTTTGACTAAAATAACCCAAGTGTTAATAGCCCAATGTGGGGGCACACATCAAAAAAGGATTCAGTGAATAAAATCCTTACGCGTGTGGCTCCTGATAAAAAAGTAAAAGGATAACCTTTATCCTTCAAGTCAACGCAAATAATATAAATGAAAAATTGAAAATTTAATAACAAGTTAAAACCTAAAAAATGAACGGCGAAATTCAAGCACTCCATACTATAGTCACCGAACTACAGCGAAAAATAGCTTCAATGGAACTAGCTAATCCAACATTAACTTCATCAAAGCGGAGGAAGAGGACGATGTATGTGTATACAATAATGCACAGGATATAGATTTAAACATGTTCAAACTAATAGAACATTCAGCGGCGATCCTAAAGAATATCGACCATGGAGAAAAATAGTGACCACTCACATGAATAACATTATGCAATTCAGAGGAACAAACTTATTTGCTCAAGCAGTGCTCATAATTTTAGGGAAAATAACCGGTAGTGCATCACAGGTCCTGGTTAACAATAACACCAAGAACTAATTTTAATGCAATCATCGATCGGCTTGACATAACCTATGCCGACCAGCGACCACTGTATGTCCTGGAAGATGAAATAAGAAGGTTACAACAAGGAAATTCATCACTACATGAATACTACGATCAGGTGAATCAAGCGTTAAACCTGATCCTGTCCAAGTTAGAAATGACGTATAAAAACGAAGCAGTCCTAGCATCACATAATAAAGAAGCACAATTAAAAGCCACGAGGAACATACATGCTCTCGGCATTGTAGTTCTCAATCAAAAACGCATTATACTCCAGATACTGTGCATCACTCACAGAAGCTCACGATATAGCCAGAACTATGCAACATGATGTCGGCTATTAACACCTAGAATACATACCCAGGATGCGACCACATCCGCAACACAATTAAACAGTAAACAACAGGAACACATTTCCTCAAAGGATCCAACAACCCAGAGTACAACCTATGGAAATAGATTCCTCAACACGATTCCGACGACCAACAGAAACATACAACTTCCAAACAACCCACCAGTCCAACCAAGACAGCAAGCAACCTTCAATCCCTTCAGACAAGCAGTCCAAACATTTGGCAGCTAATTCAAAAGGTATAGAGACGAAACGAGACACTTACGCCCACAACAAAGCAGCGAGTGAACCAACTCAACAATGAAAGAAGCGAAAATCCAGTCACTCTACAACGAACCAAACAGCAACTACACTGAAGAAGAACATTTTTTATAAGGTACCACGGTCTACCAACCTCAAGAGAACCGCACCAGATGGTAAGTCCGTGCACATACTGATCGATTCAGGTGCAACCAGTAATTACGGCAAAAATTATAAATACGCAAAAAGTATACCATTAGCAAAAATAATTAATACAACTACACTTCATGGTACATATAAAAGAAAAACTAATCTAGTAGGATTCGACTTAGAATTTCTAGAAATAAATGAATTAAAAACTTTGATATCCTGTTAGGAGAAGATTCATTAAGGAAAATGAAGGCAAAGATAGATCTTTTCAAGTATTCAATAACGTTTACTAAAGTGTCAAATCATGTCACAAAGGTAAACTATACAGTAGGCGAGAAACAGTTCGAAAATTGCATTAAAAAATTTAATAAAAAATAATTATAAAAACAAAAATTTAAAGTATACCCCCCAATAAAAACAAAAAATTAGAACAGAAACAAAATGACCCCCAATGGGTTGGCAAATCCTTTCCTTTGCGGATAAAATTTTTGAAAAAAGGGAAATAAATAAATTATTAAAACGGAAATAATAAAAAAAGGGGCAAAAGCCCATACAATCCCCGTTTGGACAGTCTCAAAAAAAGGTTAGATGGGGAAAGGGAAAAACAAAAAAAAAGGGTTTTAAAAAGATGCCCTAATATATTCCCCCCCAAAAAGAACAAAAAAAAGGGCCATTCCAAAATTGTAAAAACCCCATTACACAACCTAATATGAAAATCTCTGAAAAAAAGTAAAATTTTTTTCCAAACACAAACCGAATTCTTAGGACACTAAAAAAAAAACGATAGAATAACAGAGACCCTGAAAAAAATAAAAATTTTTAGATAGGTAAAAAAACCCCTGAAATTTTTAAAGGACCTCCCTCTTTTCTTAGGCCTATTATTGGAAATTCGCAAAATAGGGGAAACCAGGGAAAATTATATTTGAGAGGAAAAACCAAAAATTTAAAAGGGAATAAAAAGTTCCAATGAAAAAATAAAACTAGAAAAAAATCCCTGAAAGAAAATACAATAAAAAAACTATTAAAAAAAAAAATCGAATTATACCAACCAAATTTAAAAAAAAGGATTCGCCCCTAAACAGCCCTTTTGGTAATTACGCTAAAAGGACTTTTTAACCCCGGGGAAAAAAACCCGGTAGCATTCATATCACGAACTCTAACAAAAACGGAACAAAATTCCCCACGAATAAAAAGGGAATTTGCAATAGTTTGGTCATTAACCCAAAATAAAAAACTACTTTCGGGATGGGTTTAACAATTTAAGACCATCAATCATTAATTTTTTTAATATCGGAAAAACCCAAACACCCAAAATTTAAAAGATGGAAAAAACTAATAGAAGAATATGGTGCGAAATTAAAAAAATAAACCGGGACAAAAAATTTAACTGATGCACTATCGCGTCAAATTAATACCCATCAATACGTCTATGCACTCTGGGAATCGTCTGACTTAAAAACATAACACAAGTAAAAAACCATTTAATTCCTTTAAAAAAACCAAAATTAAATAAATTCCCATAAAAAAACCCTTTGAAACGAACACGCCCATTTCCCGAATACGAAAAGGGTTTTCGATTAAACCCAAAAAAAAGAATACTTAATAAAACATTAAAAAAAATTAATTGAAACCCCAAACGAACCCAACTTTCCCGGACCTAAAAAAATGGTGCGACGTGAAAAGACATAAAGCTCACATTCATTCATACGCAAAAAATGTTTACTCCCAAAAAAAAAGACATAAAGACCCCTTTGAAAAATATATTTAAAAACCCCCATACCCAAAGGGACAGAAAAACCCCAAAAAAATTATAAAAAATTTCAAAAAACTTTTTTTGGAAAACTAAGAAAAAAAGGGAAAAAAAGTCAGACACTGTTTCAAAGAACAAATATGAAAAAAAAACCAATTAAAAAGTAATCGGAACAAACCCCCCCCCCAATTTTGGGAGGGGACATCTATACAAATGGACATTTCCCGTTTTGGGGACGGGATCTTTTCCACCATTTTTGCTTCTCTAAATAACATACTTCGTAAACTCGACATGAAGCGACAATTCCACGGGGAAAAAATAGAAGAAGTCATCCCCAAATATTCCCCCCAAATGGACCGAACTAATGACGAAAGAAAATATATTCAAACGGCGTGGGGGCCCCCCTTTTAAAGAAAAAAACCCAAAATTTAAAAATATACTCCAGCAGTCATCAAACAACATCGAAAGCCAAGTCAGGGATATTCGACGATACTAGAAATAGCCCAGGACATTAACCAGCAACAAGGGAAAAAACGGGAGATGAAAAAACTCGGGGGATAAAAGAATACAACAGGACACTACATTCATTTAAACCGAAGCAAAAACCAGTAGGTTTCTTTAAAAAATTTTTTTTTTAATGAAAAAAATAAAAAAAAAAAATTCATTTTTAAAAAACCCCAACAAAAAAAAACACAGAGAATTTTGAAGGACAAATAATCTACGAAAAAAAAGACAGAAGGGGAAAAAATCCAGTCATCGTTATAAAAAATATGAAAAAAAAAGTGAGGACACAGTTTTTAACAACCAAGGGGGGGATCATACCCCAAAGGGTCATACGCAATGTCAAACAACAAAAATGGAAATTTCTGGTAACAATCTACTACTACATAAACAACTACCCAAAAATCAAAAAAACTAACTCCAAGAAAAAAAAAAATATTTTCTAACACAAACGGGGCCCATTTATATATACAACGAAGAAGATTATTTTATTCCACATAGTAAATTTAAAAATCTTGACTATTAAAACCATAACAACATACATAAACGAACACCCCCAACAATGAGCAAATAGCAGATACGATGATCCTTCAAAAGGGTAGAAGCCCCTTAAAAGGGTCAGTTAAACAAGGAGCCAAAAAGGCATTAAAATTTTTCCCCCGGGGAGTATATTCAAACTTCATAACTGGGTTCCCGACCATGACGATGTCATTTAAAAAAAAAAAAAAAAATAAATAATATCATAAAAAAAAATAAACAACAAATAATAAACTCACATTGAAAAAATTTTTAGACACGATTAACCTTAAAAAATTAAAAAAAAATGGCATTGCAGGAAATACACAGGGGAAATGTTAGACTTAACAATAACATTAAATTTTGCAAAAAAAAAATTTTTTTATTCCCGGTGCAATAAATATAAAGAAGTGGAAAAGATCCTGAATACAAAAAAAAAAAACCCCCCGGGTATAGATTATTAGTGAAAATCATATAAAACAGGGATAGTAACGCCTTCATTCTAAAAATATGTAAAGGGCCCAAAAAATTTCCCCCAAAGGGAATTGGTAAAAACCCAAAAGAGAGGGGGGTTGTTTTGAAATATCATCATTGGGGAAAATTTTTAGACCCAGTGATAGCACAATGTAATAATAAACTCATAAAATCACTAAATTAAAAAAAATATGAGTAAATATATTTGTAACAAAACAAACAAGACAATTTTACTATACCAATATTAGAATACCAAGAAACCTTTTTTAATACAATAAAAAAAATAATATCCCCCTAACCCCGATAAAAACCAAAAACATTCTCCTCGAAAGGGGGAACACAAAAATTTTATAATGAAACAATTTAAAGGAACTAATTTAATACAATTTTTGATCATAAAAATTGATGGTAAAAAATATCATAACCAAAAAAAAAAAATTTAAGTTATAAAAAAACACTCTAATGATAAAAAAACTATTAGAAACTTTAATGGAGAATCTAATATAAATTTAACAACATCCCAAAAAATTTCATACATTCATAAAACCCTTTTAAAGGGAAAACCCTATTAAAAAAAACTCTTATAACAATAAGTTAAAACGTTATTTTAAAAATTTTTTAAAATGTTTATCATTTTAAATTTTTATTATGCAATACTTAAATATAAGATATTTTCACAACGAATGACACCAAAAAAGTTCAGAAAATACTCGAAAAAAAAGGGGAAGGTACCTAACCAAAAAAACACCCCCTACAACCTATAAAAAGGAGGGGCCTTTACTCTTTTTAAAAGGGGGAAAGTTAAGGGAAAAGTAACACAACCACCCTTCACATGGGTCAATGTCCCAAAATAAAAAACACTAAACCCAAACACCATTATCAAGAACAACAAATTATATGTATTGAGATTCCCATTAGTAAAAAGAACATAACCATACACCCCGCGTTTTGAAAATTTACCAAAAAAAAGAAAGTTCTGCTTCAATGAGAACTAAAATATTTTTTTTACTAAAAAAACCCAATGTTATTAATTTTATCGCCATATCGGTAATTTGGGGTTTTCCCCCAAAAACGGTTCCTAATCTAAAATTTTTCAAATAACTAACATATTTTTCCCTAAATTATATTAAACTTTAAAAACCCTTTCTTCCCTTTTTTTCAATTCCCAAAACGTTTTCCCCGTTGAAATTTGGAACCCCCCGGGGTTTTCGAGCTACTTGCCCGTAAGTTTTTTTACATGTGTTCGACCCTACGAACCACGATGGCACAGCTTTGAAATGAGTGGGTTTTTATCCGGCGCCAACAAAAAAGGGTAGCTGTGTTTAACTTGTCCAGTTTATAGCTAACAAATAGCTCTCTTTTTTGGTTTTTTTTTTTTATCTGTTTTTAAGTAACCCGATTAATCTTATTTTTTTAAATGAGAAAATTTAATCCAATATTTATATAAGTGTTTATAATTTTTCCCCTTTTCCCCCGGTGGGCCCAGTTCGGGGGCAACAGGTTTGCTTTGGTGGGGTCCCCCCAAAAAAGTAAAAAAACTATCAAAAATGCAAGATGTTTTTTCCCGACTTTTCCCCCAAAAAAAAGTATTAAAAAATTTTTGGGATTAAATCCGTG